>NC_084633.1:7619640-7682140 GCF_033978795.1 Nerophis ophidion | reverse complement strand
TCTCTTTTAAGCATAAGTTGCATCTTTTATTACCACTGTTGTAAGGTGTGCTGAATGCAAGAATTTGCCATGTTATTGAATATTCAACATTATTGTCTTTGAGGTTCCAAATGTGTTTGCTGAGTTCGGTAGAATTCTGCAAAGTCTGGTTTCTAAAGGAGGCGTTGTGATTATTCCATCTTGTTTTGAACGCTCCTTCGGTTAATCCTACGTACGTGTCGGATGTGTTAATGTCCTTGCGTATTACCTTTGCTTGGTAAACGACTGATGTCTGTAAGCACCTTCCGTTGAGAGGGCAATCAGGTTTCTTGCGACAGTTACATTCATTATTGGTTTCAGAGTCGTTTAGTCTGGGGGTAGGCAGTCCTTTTGCAATTGCTTTGTTGTGGTTTGAAATGATTTGTTGCATGTTATTCATACAGCTGTAGCTCAATTTAATGTTGTTCTTGTTGAATATTTTTCTTAGGGTGTTGCCTTTGGGGAAGTGTTTGTCGATCAGAGTGAGGAACTTGCGGCCGATGTTGGTTGAGACGTCTTTGCTGAATGGCGGATTGTACCAGATGATGTTGTTTCGTTTTCTGCTCTTTTTTGGTTGGTTTCCTGGGGTTTCCCCAAAGGCAACACCCTAAGAAAAATATTCAACAAGAACAACATTAAATTGAGCTACAGCTGTATGAATAACATGCAACAAATCATTTCAAACCACAACAAAGCAATTGCAAAAGGACTGCCTACCCCCAGACTAAACGACTCTGAAACCAATAATGAATGTAACTGTCGCAAGAAACCTGATTGCCCTCTCAACGGAAGGTGCTTACAGACATCAGTCGTTTACCAAGCAAAGGTAATACGCAAGGACATTAACACATCCGACACGTACGTAGGATTAACCGAAGGAGCGTTCAAAACAAGATGGAATAATCACAACGCCTCCTTTAGAAACCAGACTTTGCAGAATTCTACCGAACTCAGCAAACACATTTGGAACCTCAAAGACAATAATGTTGAATATTCAATAACATGGCAAATTCTTGCATCCAGCACACCTTACAACAGTGGTAATAAAAGATGCAACCTATGCTTAAAAGAGAAACTGTTTATTATATATCATCCAGAGCTATCATCCCTCAACAAGCGCAGTGAAATCATTTCAACATGCCGCCACAGGCGGAAACACCTCCTAGGTAACACATGAGCCAATCACCACACCCTACGCCTGCTTGTACCCACCCACTCTGTGCTCTATATAAACCATTGTATGTGAATGCTTCCATTAAAATCTCCTGATGATTGAGGGAACCCCTCATGAAACAGATCTGTAGAGATGAAGTAGTCTTGTGATTTTTTCCCACACCTACATATTGCGCTCTACCACGGTATCGAGCACTATTCTCCGGATAATCCAATCAAGACATATATATATACATATATATATATACATGCGCAGCCCCTCTCAATCTGCAATCTACACACCTGACGCTGATGAGGGAGCACCACACTATTTAGACCAGCGCGTCCTGCGTTCCAGTGCCAGAACATAGCCCTCCGTATGCATTCCTCTGTTTCCTGGATTCCAGCGGTGTGTCTCGTCTCTCCGGATTTCCCTTGGACTTCTTGCTGCTTCCCCGGGTCTCGACCTCTTGCCTGCCCACGGATCTCAACGCCTATCTCCTGCCCTCGACCTCTCGCCTGCCCACGGACTTCTGCATTCCTCCCAACACGCACCTTCAACACTTGCCGGTAACACCCTCCATTTAGACGCATCACATAGTCGAACACCACATACTCTGTTTAACGACACATGTCATATTCTCTTGATAATAAACACGCCTATGGTTAAACGACGGCCCTGCCTCTGTGCCGTCTTCTTCTCCCCTGTACTGTTGCAGAAAAAGGCCGCACTTGCCACTGATGATGTCACGTTATCGATTGGAAAATGCATTTTTAGACAATATGATTTGCCTGAGCAGCTAGCAGACACCGAGAGCAACAAGCGGTAGAAAATAATTAGAAAGGCCGGATTTTTGACTCTTAGCAGGCCGTGTCCAGCCTGTGGGCCGTAGTTTGGGGACCCCTGCTCTACACAGTACTCTATATCAACCAAACATAAAAATATTTAATAAATTAAAATAGATTTTTTCGATTCAAAACGATTCTGTATTTGTTAATATTTAACAAAGTAAAATTAACAAGTAAAATTAACAGTTGAACTCTCCTACTCCTGTGCAGCCGCCCTGCACCCACAGTTTGAAATCACAACATGTCTTGACTTTCACAGCTAGGTTGCTAGAGTTATTACAAAAAAAGTAGGATCCACTTTACCTTGTTGGTTTATCTTTTCTATGGTGCAGCGGAAGAAAAGGGTAGAGGGAGGGAAGTCATTGATGACAATTTTTGTGGGTACTTCCTGAATGATTCAAACCGCACGTCCTTTGTTCATTGCTTTCTTTGGCCTCATTTTGAGCTCGCTTGTGAAATACTGTAAAAACACTTTGAAAAAACACAAGTAGCAACTGGCACAGTAGCTAACGACTGCGTTGACCTGCTGACTGGAAATGATCAGCCCATTTTGCTGGACACGATGAATGGAGTTCATATTGAACAAGTTAAAGAGGCCAGGATGCTGGGAGTTACAACAGATTAAAGACTATCTTGGGCCACTCACATTAAAGGGGATCATTATCACAATTTCTGAAGGGTTAAAACCAATAAAAATCAGTTCCCAGTGGCTTATTTTTTTTTTCAAAATTTTTCTCCAAATTTTACCATTCACGCAATATCCCGAAAAACGGCTTCGAAGTGCCTGATTTAACCGTCGTTATATCCACCCGTCTATTGTCCTGTGACGTCACAGCGTGACCACACAGAAACAAACATGGCGGATAGCTCAGAAAGGTATAGCGATATTAGCCCGGATTCAGACACGGATTTTAACGCCGTAAGCGATTCAACAGATTACGCATGTAGTGAAACGGGTGGTTGGAGTGTGGAGGCAGGTACCAAAAACAAAATAAAAGAAGAAAACAGAATCTTTTGAGCCATATCACGACAGACAGCGGCACGGGAGGAAGCAAGGACAAATTCGGCGATCGCCTTCTAACCAACAATTGGTATGTGTTTGTTTGGCATTAAATGTGGGTGGAGGGAAAGGCTGGATGCAAATATAGCTACAAATGAGGAATGATGCAATATGTACATACAGCAAGCCTAAATAGCATGTTAGCATCGATTAGCTTGCAGTCATGCCGTGACCGAATATGTCTGATTAGCACACTCCACATAAGTCAATAACATCAACAAAACTAACCTTTGTTATTTCGTTGACTTTATCGTTGGAAATGCATCTGCTTTGAGTGTCGCAGGATATCCACACATTCTTGCCATCTCTGTCGTAGCATAGCTGTCGTCGGTACAGTGTGCGGAACAAACGAGGGACTTTCGCATCTTTTGACCACTGTTGCATCTTGAATCCATCTATGTTCGTGTTGTTACAACCTTTGACAACACACCGACGAGGCATGATGTCTCCAAGTTACGGGAAAACAGTCGAAAAAACGGAAAATAACAGAGCTGATTTGACTTGGTGTGTGTAATGTCTTTGAGAAAATGGCGGGTCGCTTCACGATGTGACGTCACGGGTGAAAGGCCATCGCTCCGACAGGCGAACAATTGAAAGGCGTTTAAATCGCCAAATACACCCTTTTAAAGTTAGGAAATCGGTTAAAAAAACATATGGTCTTTTTTCTGCAACATCAAGGTATGTATTGACGCTTACATAGGTCAGGTGATAATGTTCCCCTTTAATAATGTAGTAACACAACTAAGCAGAAGCATCTCAATCATAAGAAGAAGTGCTTATTTTTTAACGAACACAACTACTAAGCCAGGTATACAATCGCTTGTATTGTCACACAATCGCTTGTATTGTCACACAATTCCTTGTATTGTCACACTACTACTACCCAGCAATCTGGTCTAATGCATCTAAACAAGAACTAAATAAAATCCAGTTTACCCAAAACAGAGCTGCCAGACTAGTTCTCTGTTGCTCATTTAGGACCGGCATTGAGATCATGCATAATGAATTGTCATGGATGAGAGTTGGTAAAAGACTAGCTTGTAGTTTGATTCTATTTTTTCAAAAAAAAAATCTATACAAACCATAAACCTGCTTATCTGTATTCTCAGCAGTTTCTTGCTAGTGACAGTCACAACTTCGGTACCAGGCTAGCCCAAAGAGGTGCCCTCACCCATTTTTAACCCAAAACAGATGTTTTGAAAAAGACTGGATTTGAGAAACACCTTGCGGTTCGGCTTGGACACATCTTCAGTAAAGAACTGAGGTTCATTGGGTGTTTCGCGACTTTGATCTCTAGACACAATCGCCTGGGCGACCCAAAAGCCCCGGCTTGTGTCCAAGCAGCGTACTACTCCATCCGTCTCCCCTCTTGATCCTCTGATATTTCTGGTGGGCTTTTTTCTCCAGCAACGCTCTGATTCCAAGAAGTCTGAATGCTTGATGCACAGATTTCCCTGGAAAGCCCCTGCAGCCCACTTCTATAGGCTCACAGCGGGCCCTCCAGCTCGCCTCGACCAGCTTAAGGTATTTGGTCATCTTTTGCTCATGGGCCTTCTCCATCCGGTCTTCCCAGGGGACTGTAAGTTCCAGCAGCACAACATGTTTCATTGAGTCAGAAGTTAAGACAAGGTCTGGCCTCAGTGATGTCCTAGCTATGCGCTCTTGAAACTTGAGCTGTCTGCCAAAATCCACCTGAAGCTGCCAGTCACGGGCTGTGGCTTTGTAGTCCGGTTGGGGCCTTACGTCCTCCCTGTGTTTTGCCCCCTGCTCTGACGAAGGAGATGTTATGCCTGACTTAGAGCTGGGGTTTGCTCTGCTGGATTCCAGTGCCAGTGGTGTCTGCTTCTGCCTTCAGCACCTGGTCGTGGTGCCATGTGTACCTCCCCTCTCCCAGGGCTTTAGGGCAGCAGTTCAGGATGTGCTCCAGGGAACCCTGTGCCTTGCACAATGGACATTCAGGTGTTTCTGCTAGCCCCCAGCAATGAAGATTAGATGGACTTGGGAGGACATCAAACACTGACTGGATCAGGAACTTGAGTCTTGGTGGTTCTGACTTCCAAAGTTCTGTCCAGGTGATCTTCCTGGTAGATGCGTGGTTCCAATTTGTCCAGGCTCCTTGCTGGCGCATGGCCACTGTCTAGCTCCGGTGTTCCTCCTCAATGTATAGCGGAATCACTTACTGGAATCAGTTTCCACAATATCTGGTATCAATCACCAGCATAATGGGTTTTAAGAATAGAGTAAGAGGAGACGTATTGCGGAAAGAGATTATTCTAGGTCAGGGGTCACCAACGCGGTGCCCGCGGGCACCAGGTAGCCCTTAAGGACCAGATGAGTAGCCTGCTGGCCTGTTCTAAAAATAGCTCAAATAGCAGCACTTACCAGTGAGCCGCCTCTATTTTTTAAATTGTATTTATTTACTAGCAAGCTGGTCTCGCTTTGCTTGACATTTTTAATTCTAAGAGAGACAAAACTCAAATAGAATTTGAAAATCCAAGAAAATATTTTAATGACTTAGTCTTCACTTGTTTGAATAAATTCATTAATTTTTTTTTACTTTGCTTCTTATAACTTTCAGAAAGACAATTTTAGACAAAAAATACAACCTTAAAAATTATTTTAGGATTTTTAAACACATATACCTTTTTACCTTCTAAATTCCTTCCTCTTCTTTTCTGACAATTTAAATCAATGTTCAAGAATTTTTTTTTTTTTATTGTAAAGAATAATAAACACATTTTAATTTAATTCTTCATTTTAGCTTCTGTTTTATCAACGAAGAATATTTGTGAAATATTTCTTCCAACTTATGATTAAAATAAAAAAATAATATTCTGGCAAAACTAGAAAATCAGTAGAATCAAATGTAAATATTATTTCAAAGTCTTGTGAATTTCTTTTAAAATTTTGGTTCTGGAAAATCTAGAAGAAATAAGGATTTGTCTTTGTTACAAATACAGCTTGGTCCAATTTGTTATATATTCTAACAAGGTGCAGATTGGATTTTAACCTATTTAAATCATGTCATCAAATGTATACATTTATTGTGAGAAATCATTAAGATGAAAATGTGTATCCACAAAGATAAATATCATTCATTATTAATAATAACATAGAGTTTAAGGTAAATTGAGAAAAATTGGCTATTTCTGGCAATTTATTTAAGTGTGTATCAAACTGGTAGCCCTTTGCATTAATCAGTACCCAAGAAGTAGCTCTTGGTTTCAAAAAGGTTGGTGACCCCTGTTCTAGATTGTACCAAATGTCATGACTGGTTTTATTGATTATTGACTATTTTATTGATTATGAGACAAGCAGTAGAAGATGGATGAATGGTACTTTTTCGTCACTTATTGTTTGTCTTTGGTACACTAATAGAAATTTGTTTTATTTTTGCAAATATATATACATATCTTTATATTGCTCTTTTTATCTTTGGTATGAACAGTATTATGTAAACTCAGATATTGTTGTTGTTTTTTTGTTCTTTCTTGTTGCTATTTTAGTATTACAACATTTTATTATTTGATCAGGTTAGACTGCATTGTAATCTTTTGTTTTGAGATTGTGTGATGTTTTTTGCCTGGACCCCAGGAAGAATAGTCTCCACTGCGGTGTAGACTAATGGGGATCCTTAATAAACTAAACTAAATTACACAATGGGCGGGTGAATGAAAGGTTCATTTTTATTCGGTCCGTGGTTTATAAATTGAAAATTTCGTATATATAAGGTTCCACTGTATCATCAGATTCAGAGTTGTGCACTTCCATCTGCACAAGGGCTTTTCTGTCAAATACCTTTTACCTTGACGCTATATGTCCGCTTCTTGGAATCATGACAAATACCGCTACCATGCGGCCGAAGCTTCACAACAGTATTTGTTATACAATTGTTGTTAAAATCCTGTGCTTTTTAAACATTTTTTTATAACAAATTCATAAATCAAAAATTGATTCATCCATCCATCCATCCATTTTCTACCGCTTATTCCCTTTCGGGGTCGCGGGGGGCGCTGGCGCCTATCTCAGCTACAATCGGGCGGAAGGCAGGGTACACCCTGGACAAGTCGCCACCTCATCGCAGGGTCAACACAGATAGACAGACAACATTCACACTCACACTCACATTCACACACTAGGGCCAATTTAGTGTTGCCAATCAACCTATCCCCAGGTGCATGTCTTTGGAAGTGGGAGGAAGCCGAAGTACCCGGAGGGAACCCACGCATTCACGGGGAGAACATGCAAACTCCACACAGAAAGATCCCGAGCCTGGATTTGAACCCAGGACTGCAGGAACTTCGTATTGATTCATTGTTGTAAAAAAAATGCCTCAAAACGTTGCAACAGTTTCAAACATTTCAAGCCACAACAATCACAAACAAATAAAGCCAGCAAAATCCAGGAGGGACTGGCATATTGACAAAAACATACATAGACACGTGACGTCACACACTGCTGTGGGATGTCATCGCACTCCTAAACCTGGATTGTCACAGGTTGTACAGCTCCTATTAGTGTTCAGATTGGTTCGGATCAGGATCAGAGGTGTGTTTTTTCGACCCCCAAATTTTGGTGGTGAGCATTAGCACCTCGTAAAAGATTGGGTTTGGTCTCCAACTGTAAAGATTTGGGATTGCCACCAGTTGCATAATGTCATGTGAGTATCTCTCAGTGCATTGTCGTCAGTGATTATAAAGCTCATGTTGAGAGTGATGGAGATGTCGCCCCACAGCATTGCTCTGCTGCCACTAAAAGGTGATACTTTGTCAGTGCAAATAGCAACGTTGTCCCTGGCTTATCCCACCAACCTTGGCTGCAGAGTTGTTGAAGTGCTGAAAAAGTGAATAACTGATGGCTGAAATACTTCTTTTTTTTTTTTTTTGATGTACACACATTTTTGTGTAATTTCACGCTTTTATTCATGAAGTGGTGTTACATTTTTTTTCACCCGCAGGTGTCTCCAGTGTTCACCTACATGGCTCCATGGCTCATCACCTCAGTCATTCAATTGTGCCCGTAAGGCCACAACTGCGGTATTATTCCCACATCTGCATATATTCATTCTTATTTTCTTCCAGTTGCCTGAATTTCTGTATGATAGAATCTTCTGTCCCCCCAGACTCAATGGCGAGTGGTTGTGCAAATCCTAGGACCGCGTAACGTCACCGGTCAGTTACGGCCTGACTGTCATGAGGCCTTTAGTCATGTGCTGCCAAATAGTGGAATGTTTCCGCATTTTTTGTGTTCAGGCTTCACCTGTTGCTTAAGGAGTGGGACTGACTTCTACTTTATAGAGCATAATTAAAATGTATCATAGAATGGCGGGCTTTGCGTTTCCCACCTAGGCCTTCGGTGATGTCTGACTTCAATGATTACCTCTGAAAATACCATAATTGATGTCACCACATGACCATTGCTGGAGAAATACTATGCAGAAACACATTTACTGTGTATTGAAACACCTCAACAGTGTACAAAACTGTTTATTTCTGGTGCATTTAAAAATCAATTAACATGCATCAGCAATTAAAATACAGTGGGGCAAAACAGTATTTAGTCAGCCACCGATTGTGCAAGTTCTCCCACTTAAAATAATGACAGAGGTCTGTAATTTTCATCATAGGTACACTTCAACTGTGAGAGACAGAATGTGAAAAAAAAATCCAGGACTTCACATTGTAGGAATTTTTAAGAATTTATTTGTAAATTATGGTGGAAAATAATTATTTGGTCAACCATTCAAAGCTCTCATTGATGAAAGGAGGTTTTGGCTCAAAATCTCACGATACATGGCCCCATTCATTCTTTCCTTAACACGGATCAATCGTCCTTTCCTCTTTGCAGAAAAACAGCCCCAAAGCATGATGTTTCCACCCCCATGCTTCACAGTAGGTGTGGTGTTCTTGGGATGCAACTCAGTATTATTCTTACTCCAAACAAGACGAGTTGAGTTTATACCAAAAAGTTCTATTTTGGTTACATCTGACCACATGACATTCTCCCAATCCTCTGGTGTATCATCCATGTATCCATTTTGGTATAAACTCAACTTGTCGTGTTTGGAGGAAGAAGAATACTGACTTGTAAAATTCCTACAATGTGAATTCCTGGATTTTTTTTCACATTCTGTCTCTCACAGTTGAAGTGTACCTTTGATGAAAATTACAGACCTCTGTCATCATTTTAAGTGGGAGAACTTGCACAATCGGTGGCTGACTAAATACTTTTTTGCCTCACTGTATGTCTTATGTGGTACTGTCAAAATTAAAATGGCAAAAAACATTAAAAGTGAAAAAATTATATAGTACAACTCCCAATTTGTAGCACCCATTCGACGCTGTATAAGCCAGTGGTACCCCTCGTAAGTCGGCTGATTCGAGTGGAAATGGCGAGCATTTCCCCATTTCATCACCTGAACAGCTGAGCTAGCTTCCGGGGTTGGCCGACATCGTCTCACAAGATGTATTTTCTCTTTAAATATCCTTCTTGAAAATGGCCTTGCAAATATATATCTGCCTACCTAATTGTCACGATTGGGTCACATCTTACTGCCGGATTCGGCGCAGCACTTCCGGCTTCCTACTAAATTGCAACTTGTGAATGGATACTCACTTTGGAATGACAAGTGAGTATCCAATCAGTCTCGTTAACATCAGGCTACTTAGATAGGCTGCTGTCAACGACTTGTGATCTGACTGGCTATCGCAACTGTCTTTTAACTGCATGTGTTCTCAAATTCATCTGCTAACGGTCCCGGTGAGTATCCAATCCCAGGAGGCGTTAACGTCACGTTCAACGTGAGGCCATCTAGAAGGCATTACTGACAACAAGTCGTGATCTAATTGGCTATCACAATTGTGTATCAACTCTATAGTAATAATCATATTACCTGGGATTTATATAGCGCCTTTGTAAGTACCCAAAGTACCCAAACTCTATGTCCCCGTTCACTTACAGTGCACGGACACCCGCATCGTTGATTCTGAAGGCCACTGGAACAAACTCAGTATGACATAAAGAGAATATGAATACTTTTAGATATTTAGGGAAAGTAATGTTATGTACAGAGAAGGGAAGGAGGCGACAACCAAGGCAAAACTGCGGTTTACAAGGTTTATTTAAACCTTTGATTATTATGCGGCGTGTGTATGCTACCCTAAGTGAATGGGTGTAGGCTATATATATATATATATATATATATATATATATATATATATATATATATATATATATATATATATATAATTAATTGTGTAAATGTTAGCAGGGGTTGTTTTCTGTGAGTGTTAGATGTATCCTTCGTCGAATCAAGGGGGGGTCAAGGCAAAGAGGCAGTCCGTAAACAGGCAAGGGGTCGAGCGTAGGAGAAAGGCAGCGTAGTCAGTGTCCGAGCAGGGGTCGAGGATCGAGGAAGGCATTCAGGAATCCGGGTGGATGTTGAGAGGCAAAACACGATCACGGATGACAGGGAAGTCACTGCAGGAGACACAAGGGACATGAACGAGGGAGACACGGAGAGAGCAAAGAGAAGACGAGCAAAGCACAGGGGAGGGAACGCCAGACATGATGCTTACTCAAAACATGAGTGACGTTCTGGCAAAAGTTCCTCGGGTCCGCTGGTCTTTATGCCGTTCCCTGTCGTCAGGTCCAGGTGCGCTGATTAGTGATTATCTGCAGACTTGTCGCTGCGTGGAGGTGCTGCGCTCAGCGCTAGCAGGGGCATGTCTGAGGAAACACAGGTTTGAGTTTGCGCCGTGACAAGTAAATAAAAAAATGATTTCATCTTTAATTATGATCATGATTTCTGCTTATGTTAGGCCAGCAGAGAAGGCCTTGCTGGCCCCGACGGCCCACTACTGGTATCATAAGAGATGACAGTTCAGAGTATAAGTGTGCAGAGCGTAGATAGTCAAGAAATTTACATAACCCAAAACCGGTAAAGTTGGCTTGTAGTGTAATTTGTAAATAAAAACAGAATACAAAGATTTGCAAATCCTTTTCAACTTATTCAATTGAATAGACTGCAAAGACCAGATATTTAATGTTCGAACTGAGTTGTAATTTTTTTGTACCCGAAGAGGGCGAGGCCTCCACAGATGCCCCAGATCATCAGGCCTGCTGTGCGTTCTACTTGGGTGCCTACCGTCTGCTGGCAGTGGGGACACTGCGCTTGTCCTGGGTTATCTTGCAGCGATGGCACTACCACCACGTGAGTCACTGAAAGCAGGAAATAATATAAATATAAACAAACACACGTCTTTTTCTTCCACAGTTCAGATTGGTTTTATTGGAACATATATACAGATTCAAAATGTTGCATCATGTTTTTACATTTTCAACGTCGCTTATTGAATCAGACTTCTTTTCCACTTCACATCACACTTATGTGATATGAAGTATTAGGTTTGTACACATCTCAAACATTTCACACATTACAAATGAGTGTAATGTAAATACAACAGATTTCTTCATAACTATACTGAACGAAAATTTAAACGCAGCACTTCTGTTTTCGCTCCCATTTTTCACGAGTTGAACTCAGAGATTCAAAACATTTTACTATATGCACAAAATACCTAATTATCTCAAATAAGGCACACAAATTTGTCGAAATATGTGTTAGTGAGCAACAGGAAACCTGTTCCGGTTTCTTGTTTGCCATGCGTGACTGCTCACGGTTGCCGCGAAAAAAAGATAAGTATTATCTTTCTATCTGTGTGCTTTTACAAAACTCAAAACTGTGAAGTTGGCATTTTGTGGAATTCGTTTAAAAAAAAAAAAAAAAAATGAATACAATGATTTGCTAATCATTTTCAACTTATATTCAATTGAATAGACTGCAAAGACAAGATACTTAACGTTCAAACTGACAAACTTCCTTTTTTTTGCAAATAATCATTAACTTAAAATTTAATGGCAGCAACACATTGCAAACAAGTTGGCACAGGGCCATGTTTACTACTGTGTTACATGGCCTTTCCTTTTAACAACACTCAGTAAACGTTTGGGAACTGAGAAGACCAATTTTTGAAGATTTTCAGGTGGAATTCTTTCCCATTCTTGCTTGATGTACAGCTTAAGTTGTTCAACAGTCCAGGGTCTCCGTTGCCGTATTTTACGTTTCACAATGCGCCACACATTTTCTAAGGGAGACAGGTCTGGACTACAGGCAGGCCAGTCTAGTACCCGCACTCTTTTACTATGAAGCCACGCTGTTTTAACATGTGGCTCGGCATTGTCTTGCTGAAATAACCAGGGGCGTCCATGATAACGTTGCTTGGATGGCAACATATGTTGCTCCAAAACCTGTATGTACCTTTCAGCATTGATGGTGCCTTCACAGATGTGTAAGTTACCCATGCCTTGGGCAAAAATACAGCCCCCATAGCATCACAGATGCTGGCTTTTGAACTTTGCGCTTATAACAATCTGGATGGTTATTTTCCTCTTTGTTCCGGAGGAGACAAAATCCACTGTTTTCAAAAACTATTTGAAATGTGGACTCATCAGACCACAGAACACTTTTACACTTTGCATCAGTCCATCTTAGATGAGCTCGGGCCCAGCGAAGCCTGCGACGTTTCTGGGTGTTGTTGATAAATGGCTCTGGATACAATATTATAATATATTATACATATATATATATATATGTATTAAAAAAAATGTATATATATATATATATATATATATATATATATATATATATATATATATATATATATATTTATATGTGAATGATGTCTGTCTATCTGTGTTGGCCCTGCAATTAGGTGGCGACTTGTCCAGGGTGTACACCACCTTCCGCCCCATTGTAGCTGAGATAGGCACCAGCACCCCCGCGACCCCAAAAGGCAATAAGTGGTAAAAACAGATGGATACATATATATATATATATATAAATATATATATATATATATATATATATATATATATATATATATATATATATATATATATATATATATATATATATATATATATTAAGATAATACTCTGCATAGTAGAGTTTTAACTTGCATTTACAGATGCCGCGACAAACTAGTTACTGACAGTGGTTTTCTGAAGTATTCCTGAGCCGATGTGGTTATATCATTTACACACTGATGTCGCTTTTTGATGCAGTACCGCGTAAGGCAACCAAGGTCCGTAATATAATCGCTTACGTGCAGTGATTTCTCCAGATTCTCTGAACCTTTTGATGATATTACTGACCGTACATTTCTTTCAATAACTTGTTAAGAAATGTTGTTGTTAAACTGTTGGACAATTAGTTCACAAAGTGGTGACCCTCGCCCCATCCTTATTTGTGAATGACTGAGCATTTCATGGAAGCAGCTTTTATACCCTATCATGGCACCCACCTGTTCCAAATTAGCCTGTTCACTTGTGGGATGTTCCAAATAAGTGTTTGATGAGCATTCCTCAACTTTCTCTTTTTTTTTTTGCCCCCTTTTTTGAAACGTGTCGCATGCGTAAAAATTCCAAATGTGTCAATATTTGCCAAAAAAAACGTTTTCCAGTTCGAACGTTACTTATCTTGTCTTTGCAGTGCATTCAATTGAATATAAGTTGAAAAGGATTTGCAAATCATTATTTACAATTTGCACTTTGTGCAAATTGTATTTGTTTTGGGTTTTGTATTTATTTATATCATTGAGGTCATTATAATAGTCCTCTTTATATTTGCTTGGAGCTGAATCTGAGAGGGAGGTTGTTGACACTGTTTTTACATACACATTTTTATTTTTATTTAATAATGTCTTCACATTGGACGTTGGGTGGGGCTGATAAGTGGAAACCGTGAGGGGAGGGGAGGCTGTGCTGATAAATGTTCTTGCAGATGCTGCATCTTCCATGTTGGGCTTATGAAGTCATGATGTCGTAGTTTTTTTTAGTTCTAATTCAAACATTTTTTGCTAATATTTGTCCTCTCGCCTTTCAACCAGGCAAATCCAATAAAGAAGAAGACAGTGACAAGTAAGTAAATATACTTTTTAAAAATATATATTTTACACTCCTGAAACCAGCAGGAACCTTGATTGTTTTTTTATGGTTGCACATTTCAGAGAAATGTTTATGCAAAGCAGGGCTATTCCCTGTTATGCATAAGACAAACGTCTACTGCCAAGGACGCTGGCTCTCAGGAGGAAAACCGGTCTACCATTTATGTATTGATGATGGACAATGCAATTTGATGAATAAGTTAATATGCCGGAGATAGTTATACGAACTTTGTATAAATAGTTCCTGGCAGGCAAGCGAGAAAAACCAGGAACCACTTAACCATAAAAAGAAAGATGTCAATTGATGCACAACAGAAAATACCAGATGGTAGAACATAGTAAAAACATGCTGTAGACCAGGGGTCACCAACCTTTTTGAAACCAAGAGCTACTTCTTGGGTACTGATTAATGCGAACCAGTTTGATACACACTTAAATGAATTGCCAGAAATAGCTAATTTTCTCAATTTACCTTAAACTCTATGTTATTATTAATAATGAATGATATTTATCTTTGTGGATACACTGATCATCTTAATGATTTCTCACAATAAATATATACTTTTGATGACATGTTTTAAATAGGTTAAAATCCAATCTGCACCTTGTTATTATATATAACAAATTGAAACAAGCTATATTTCTAACAAAGACAAATCCTTATTTTTCTTCTAGATTTTCCAGAACAAAAATTTTTAAAGAAATTCACAAGACTTTGAAATAAGATTTAAATTTGATTCTACAGATTTTCTAGATTTGCCAGAATATTAATTTTTAATTTTAATCATAAATTGGAAGAAATATTTCACAAAAATTCTTCGTAGATAAAACCGAAGCTAAAATGAAGAAATAAATTAAAATGTATTTATTATTCTTTATAATAAAAACAAATATATATATACTTGAACATTGATTTAAATTGTCAGGAAAGAAGAGGAAGGAATTTAAAAGGTAAAATTGTATATGTGTTTAAAAATCCTAAAATAATTTTTAAGGTTGTATTTTTTGTCTAAAATTGTCTTTCTGAAAGTTATAAGAAGCAAAGTAAAAAAATAAATGCATTTTTTTAAACAAGTGAAGACTAAGTCTTTAAAATATTTTCTTGGATTTTCAAATTCTATTTGAGTTTTGTCTCTCACAGAATTAAAAATGTCAAGCAAAGCGAGACCAGTTTGCTAGTAAATAAATAAAATTTAAAAAATAGAGGCGGCTCACTGGTAAGTGCTGCTATTTGAGCTATTTTTAGAACAGGCCAGCGGGCTACTCATCTGGTCCTTACGGGCTACCTGGTGCCCGCGGGCACCGCGTTGGGGACCCCTGATATACACAATATAATAAATAGTATTTTACATAAAGGATTTGAGATTTGTTATAAATGTGTTAAAGGTTGTTGACCCACTTATGGCAGCTGGAATTGATGGACCCTTAACTTATGAATACCTGTTGACTGAATGTTGTGCATCTATAAGGTAGTACCCCAATTGGTAATTACATACTATTACCCATTAATTAGGCATTAGTCATCATTCAAAAAGCATATTTCCAACCAGAGGCGCCGATCTACATTTCTGCCAGTGGGTGCTCGGTGTGTGTGTGTGTGTGTGTGTGTGTGTGTGTGTGTGTGTGTGTGTGTGTGTGTGTGTGTGTGTGTGTATGTGTTTGTGTTTGTGTTAGTGTTAGTGTTGTCCCGGTACCAAAAGTTTTTTGGTACTTTTTTAAATAAAGGGTACCAAAAAAAATGTCATTATTGGCTTTATTTTAACACAAATCTTATTGTACATCAAACATATGTTTATTATTGCAACCATGTCCTTAAATAAAATAGTGAACATACTAGACAACTTGTCCTTTAGTAGTAAGTAAACAAATAAAGGCTCTTAATTAGTCTGCTGACATATGCAGTAACATATTGTGTCATTTATCATTCTATTAGTTTGTCAAAATTATTAAGGACAAGTGGTAGAAAATGAATTATTAATCTACTTGTTCATTTACTGTTAATATCTGCTTACTTTTTATTTTAACATGTTCTATCTACATCTGTTAAAATGTAATAATCACTTATTCTTCTGTTGTTTGATACTTTACATTAGTTTTGGATGATACCACAAATTTGGGTATCAATCCGATACCAAGTAGTTACAGGATCATACATTGGTCATATTCAAAGTCCTCACGTGTCCAGAGAAATATATCCTGAGTTTATAAACATAATATAAATTGAAAAAAATGAACGAAAGAAGATTTTGTGAAGTTAAAAAATGTCAATTTAATCATAGTGGTATCATTACAGTGGATGTTAGGTGTAGATCCACCAATGGCGTTTGTTTATATTGTAGCGTACCGGAAGAGTTGGTGCTGCAGGGAATTCTGGGAATTTGTTCTGTAGTGTTTATGTTGTGTTGCGGTGCAAATATTCTTCCAAAATGTGTTTGACATCGTTGTTTAGTGTGGTTTCACTATATGGCACATGTTTATGACAGTGTTGGTGTTGTACCATATGTTCCGGCAAGAAATCTGCGTTCAAAGGACTCCGGCTTATTAGTGATTCCCAAAGCCCAAAAAAAGTCTGTGGGCTATAGAGCGTTTTAATTTCGGGCTCCAGTACACTGGAATGCCCTCCCGGTAACAGTTCGAGATGCCACCTCAGTAGAAGCCTTTAAGTCTCACCTTAAAACTCATTTGTATACTCTAGCCTTTAAATAGACTCCCTTTTTAGACCAGTTGATCTGCCGTTTCTTTTATTTTTCTCCTATGTCCCACTCTCCCTTGTGGAGGGGGTCCGGTCCGATCCGGTGGCCATGTACTGCTCGCCTGTGTATCGGCTGGGGACATCTCTGCGCTGCTGATCCGCCTCCGCTTGGGATGTTTTCCTGCTGGCTCCGCTGTGAACGGGACTCTCGCTGCTGTGTTGGATCCGCTTTGGACTGGACTCTTGCGACTGTGTTGGATCCATTATGGATTGAACTTTCACAGTATCATGTTAGACCCGCTCGACATCCATTGCTTTCCTCCTCTCCAAGCTTCTCATAGTCATCATTGTCACCGACGTCCCACTGGGTGTGAGTTTTCCTTGCCCTTATGTGGGCCTACCGAGGATGTCGTAGTGGTTTGTGCAGCCCTTTGAGACACTAGTGATTTAGGGCTATATAAGTAAACATTGATTGATTGATTGATTGTTCATACTGCCACCCTTAGTGTGACATGTTCATTGGTTCGTGGGCAGTGTGTTCAAAGTCAAGGTGATTGTGTCATTAGTTAATTATTGGGCACAATAAAGCCTTGGTTAGATTTTGTTAATTATAGACTATTTGATTTGTGACTCTTTTTTTTAATGTGAAACGGACCAAACAAGCCAGTAAATTAACAACAGGATTGATTTTTCAAAAATGATGTCGAAGAATGAAAGTTGCCGTCTATCCCACATGGGTGCTCGGCATTGTCCGTGGGTGCACAGTTAAACACAGTTAAAATGTTTTACTCATTAAAGGCCTACTGAAATGAGATTTTCTTATTCAAACGGGATTAGCAGGTCCATTCTATGGGTCATACTTGATCATTTCGCAATATTGCCATATTTTTGCTGAAAGGATTTAGTAGAGAACATCCACGATAAAGTTCGCCACTTTTGGTACTTCCTGAAAAAGCCTCGACTTCACCGGAAGTCGCAGACGATGACGTCGCAAGTGTGGGGGCTCCTCACATATTCACATTGATTTTAATGGGAGCCTCCAACAAAAACAGTTATTCGGACCGAGAAAACGACAATTTCCCCATTAATTTGAGCAAGGATGAAAGATTTGTGTTTGATGATATTGATAGCGACGGACACTTTATTTATACAGCACATTTAAACAACAAAAACGTTTCCAAAGTGCTGCACAACAATATTAAAAACAATATTCAAATAATCGTTACTGTCATGATCCGGGAACCGGATCATGTTTTGTTTAGTATGTTCTGTTAGTTTTGGACTCCCTTAGTTCCTGTTTTGTGCACTTTAGGTGTTTTTTTTGGTTTCCATGGGTACTAACTGGTTTCACCTGCCTTTGATCAGTGCTCTGCACATTCACCTGCTGTTGAACAGTAATCAGAGAGCTATTTAGTCGTTGGTGTATTCCTGTCCTGTCCTGTGTTTTCTGTGCTAAGTTGTTATCTTAGCTTCCCGTGCGATCGGCACAGTTTTCTTTTGTTTGTTCTGTCTTTGGGTACTTTTATGATTTATGAGCAATAAATCATCTCCTACCTCATGCTGTCGTCCAGAGCCGTCCGTTCTGCATTCTGGGAGAACAAACCCCGACCCGACCTCGCGCCTCCTCGTGACAGTTGGATCCACCAATGACTGAATAAAAACAAAAAATAAATATTATAAAACCAATATAACAATACATATGATTTAAAACGATTTTGAAGGGTAAAACCAATTAAAACCGTAAATAGAAATCAAAATTAATAAAAAAAACACAGAGGACAACTCACGCAGTGTTAAAAGCCAAAGAATAAAAGTGGGTCTTAAGACGAGTCTTAAGAAGCTCTATATCACGGGTCAAATTCGGCCGGCCTAGTAGTTTCGCTTGGACGTCTTAGCAAAAAGTAGTACATATTTATAGTCTTTTTAAGCTCGACAATCATTGATGGCATGTCCGCAAGGCTAACAAGCTGCCATCTATCGAACGTGATTATCTCCACTACCCTGAATAAAGGCAGTGTAAAATTAACTTATTAAAGTTTAGTTAAAATCACACACACACTAGGTGTGGTGAAATTACCCTCTGCATTTGACTCATCCCCTTGTTCCACCCCACGGGAGGTGAGGGGAGCAGTGAGCAGCAGCGGTGGCCGCGTTTGGGAATAATTTTTGTGATTTTAACCCTCAATTCCAACCCTTGATGCTGAGTCCCAAGCAGGGAGGTAATGGGTCCCATTTTTATAGTCTTTGGTATGACTCGGCCGGGGTTTGAACTCACGACCTTCCAGTCTCAGGGCGGACTGTCTAACCCAGGGCTGGGCAATTATTTTGACTCAAGGGCCACATTTAAAGAAAAAAATGTTTCTGGGGGGGCCGGTAAATTTATTTTTAGGAACACTAATACAAAACCTCACAATAATGTCCGACTAAATGCTTCAAACGTTATGACAGACCGCCTTAAAAAATTGTAATGGAATTTTACATTTTTCTATGAACGATAAAACACTGACTATTGACAAAATATTAATTTCACACCCGCTTTCGATCAACATATTTTACAATAGAGAGAAACGCAACAAAAATGCAACAAACAGTGAAATATGAACGCGAAGGGTACAAAATAAACCCACCTCCAATCTGATATATCTGATATTTGCTGAATTCCCCACAGGGATCAATAAAGTACTTTCTATTCTATATATATCATAAAGTTTTGTTGTGAAAATCTCCTTCCGCGTCTGTGGAAACGCTTCCCGCCCACACTGCTTGTTGCCTCGTCTGAGCTGCTGTGACTTACATTACCATAGTAACTAATTAGATGACCATATTAACTAATTAGATGACAATAGTAACTAATTAGATTAACATAGTAACTGGTATATCATCCATAAGTGCAGATTCCAACCATTGAAATACTTTGTATAGTTGAAGACTTATTGTCATTAGAAAACATGACTGCAAAACATAATGGCAGTGTCACGCCAAATTGTTTCCCCCCTGCAAAAACCTTCCCCCCGGAAGAAATTTGGTGTGACAGCCCCTCTAATGCCTGAAGGACCCCAATGAGGGCATGACAATACCAAGTTATATGACTCTTAAGGGTTACAGCTGCAAAATTAGCGAAGCAAAAATAGCTTGAAGGGTTAGCATGCTGAAATGCTAATATTTTTTCCTCACCGTTATTTTTCACCAATGACAATCAGCCAATTATAATGCTTTTAACACAGGCAGCTGTATGGGCTGCTCTAAGGTCCTTCCACCCTCATTGGGGTCCTTCAAGCATTCGAGGGGCTGTCATGCCAAATTTTTTCCGGGGGGAAGGTTTTTGTAGGGGAGAAGAAATTTGGCGTGACAGCAGCTACAGTTTTCATCTTAAAGATCTAAAAAAAATTATTTAGGAATGTCCAGCGGGCCAGATTGAAAAGCTCAAAGGGCCGCATGTGGCCCCCGGGCTTTAATTTGCACAGGTCTGGTTTAACCGCAAGGCCACTGAGCAGGCTTATTGTGGAGCTGTACGCTTAAAATCGCTGCGTTTGGCCCACAACCCATTGCGACATTTTCGCTTCGGCCCTGTCAGGCAAAAAGTCTGGGCACCCTTTCTCTATATTGAAGTATATTTGATTTGGACAATGCACAATGAATGAGCTACAATTGCTGAATATTTTCTGGTTCGTTTTTTTTAATACATTTCTATGTTATTCGGACGGCTATGTTTTTATTACACATTGTGAAAGCGCCAACCTATCCTGGAAATTTACAAATGTGAATTTGGAAGTCTCGATACCGTTGTTCCTCTTTTTGCATCAAATCAGGAACGAGTACCATACACACTGGTATCCTAATCGAGGAAGCAATTTGACACTTCGAGGGAACTTTCAATTCTTAATTGTGCTCCGTCCACTTAGCAATTTCTCAATAACATGAACTATAGAAGCCTCTCAGCATGGCAGTCATATTTAGAGCTTTTATGTACGACATCCATGGTCCAGGATCCAGGGAGGTTCCCCACTTTACTTTATTGTATTGATTTAAATTATTGGATTAGTGGGTGTGGCACATGGCTCATGCTTTAAAAGCTGTGATCATGTGCACTGGTTTCTTACATACAGTGGTCAGACCGCTGCTCATTTTCTATTCTGTCTCAACATTAATTTATATTAAATCATGCAGGAAGTGCATAAACCACTCAAGCCAGCCTTGCTCAACATAATGTTTGCAGAAGAGCCTCACCCTGATTTTATACAATACAGCACTGAGATGACATCATCGCTTATCATTTTGACCTCACGTAATAAATAAGAGGTATGATTGAACAGCAAATACACATGAAAGTGTGCCTTCACTGCTGTATTTTGTTTTCCTTTGGAAAAAGGCAAATTGTCTTACGTTCAGGGACTAGAGATCTATTAACTACAAATCAGTAATAACTAGTTAAAGATCCTGTCATTGTGGCAGCTGAATTGAATGTGTTTTTTAAAGATTCAGTCCAAAAATTGTGTGTGTATATATATATACATATATATATATATATATATACGAGACATTAAAACAAAGTTGAGAACTTGAATTAGGTCCGACGTTGAGAAACTCAAAACTCAAATTGGAACGAAAGGCTCTTTGACAACGTTTAATCAATGTTGGGTTCTGACGTTGGTTTGACCATTGAATTTCGGTCATTTTCCAAACAAATATTTTGCACCACAAATACAACTTTGAAACAACATGCTTTTTGATGACGTCTATTCAATGTTAGGTTGTGATGTTGATTTGACCATTGAAATGTGGTCATTTCTTACTTGGCAACATTGTGGATATAATGTTGGATATCAACTGTGTCTCAATTACAAATACAACCAATTTTTTTGCAACGTTGTTTCAAAGTCACATGTACTGTACATTAAACATGTACGTTTAATCAATGTTGTATCAATATATATTCATATATATACATAATGTGTGTGTGTGTGTGTGTGTGTGTGTGTGTGTGTATATATATATGTGTGTGTGTATATATGTGTGTGTATATATATATATACAGTGGGGCAAAAAAGTATTTAGTCAGCCACCGATTGTGCAAGTTCTCCCACTTAAAATGATGACAGAGGTCTGTAATTTTCATCATAGGTACACTTCAACTGTGAGAAACAAAATGTGAAAAAAAAATCCATGAATTCACATTGTAGAAATTTCAAATAATTTATTTGTAAATTATGGTGGAAAATAAGCATTTGGTCAAGCATTCAAAGCTCTCACTGATGGAAGGACGTTTTGGCTCAAAATCTCACGATACATGGCCCCATTCATTCTTTCCTTAACACGGATCAATCATCCTGTCCTCTTAGCAGAAAAACAGCCCCAAAGCGTGATGTTTCCACCCCTATGCTTCACACTAGGTATGGTGTTCTTGGGATGCAACTCAGTATTCTTCTTCCTCCAAACACGACAAGTTGAGTTTATACCAAAAAGTTCTATTTTGGTTTCATCTGACCACATGACATTCTCCCAATCCTCTGCTGTATCATCCATGTATCAATTTCGATATAAACTCAACTTGTCCTGATTGGAGGAAGAAGAATACCGAGTTGCGTCCCAAAACACCATACCTACTGTGAAGAAAGGGGGTGGAAACATCATGCTTTGGGGCTGTTTTTCTGCTAAAGGGACAGGACGATTGATCCGTGTTAAGGAAAGAATGAATGGGGCCATGTATCGTGAGATTTTGAGCCAAAACCTATTTCCATCAGTAAGAGCTTTGAATGGTTGACCAAATAATTATTTTCCACCATAATTTACAAATAAAATCTTTACAATTCCTACAATGTGAATTCTTGATTTTTTTTTTCACATTCTGTCTCTCACAGTTGAAGTGTACCTATGATGAAAATTACAGACCTCTGTCATCATTTTAAGTGGGAGAATTTGCACAATCGGTGGCTGACTAAATACTTATTTGCCCCACTGTATATATACATATAGTGCTCAATACCGGGGTAGAGCGGAATGTACGTTAGGTCAGCAAAAACACAGAGGCTATTTCATCCCAATAAGCCTGTATCGCAGGTTTCCCTGTTCTTCAGGGGATTTTATAGAAGTGTCTGTGGTTGTTACATATCTATAGGGTACATTACATGTGGGTGTGGCCGTTGTTACACAGTAGTGCCTTGCTTCTGGGCCGGCATGATGAGACATTATTGACAGGCACTTCCCCAAAAAACATTTACTCAGGAAGATATTCAACAGAAACACCTCGAAACTTAGCTACAGCTGCATGATGAATATCAAACAACCCATTGACTTACGCAACAAAAAGATTATGAGCACACACAGACAAGCAAATGCTAACAGATCTAACTCCACAGATAACTGCAAGTGCAAAAAGATCTTAACTGCCCACTCAATGGTAACAGTTTAAACACATCAGATGTTTACCAAGCCAGTGTCACTCGCAAGGACAAGTCAAACATAGAGACATACTGTACATTGGACTCACAGAAAACACCTTTAAGACCCGTTATAACAATCACACAGCATCATTTGGTCCGCCCCGACTCAATAACTCTACAGAGCTGAGCAAATGCATATGGACTCTTGAAGACAATAAAATTGATCACGCCGTGACATGGCAAATTGTAGCATCTCGCTCACCATACAACAGTGCAGCTAAAAAATGTAACGTGTGCCTGAAATATATATATTTTTATAATATACCACCCCAGAATGTCCACTTTAAACAAACGCAACAAACTGGTCTCATCATGCCGGCAGAGAAGCAAGTCACTACTGTGTAGTAGTGACCATACCCCCATGTAATGGACCCTACATATATACATACATATACAGTATATATATATATATATATATATATATATATATATATATATATATGTTTCTTTAGCATTGTCCACACGTATAAATCAGGACTTTAGGGAAGGCCATTCTAAAACCTTAATTGTAGCCTGATTTAGCCATTCCTTTATCACTTTTATGTGTTTTGGGGTCATTGTCCTGTTGGAACAACCAACTGCGCCCAAGACCCAACCTCCGGGCGGATCATTTTAGGTTGTCCTAAAGAATTTGGAGGTAATCATCATTTTTCATTGTCCTATTTACTCTTTGTAAAGCACCAGTTTCATTGACAGCAAAACAGGCCCAGAGCATAATACTACCACCACAGTGCTTGACGGTAGGAATGGTGTTCCTAGGATTAAAGGCCTCACCGGTATGGCGCAGTGGGGAGGGTGGCCGTGCGCAACCCGAGCGTCCCTGGTTCAATTCCCACCCAGTACCAACCTCGTCACGTCCGTTGTGTCCTGAGCAAGACACTTCACCCTTGCTCCTGATGGGTGCTGGTTGGCGCCTTGCATTGCAGCTCCCTCCATCAGTGTGTGAATGTGTGTGTGAATGGGTAAATGTGGAAGTAGTGTCAAAGCGCTTTGAGTACCTTGAAGGTAGAAAAGCGCTATACAAGTACAACCCATTTATTTATCATTTACCTTTTCTCCTCAAAACATATTGCTTGGTATTGTGGCCAAACAGCTATATTTTTGTTTCATCACAGAACTTTCCTCCAGAAAGTCTTATCTTTGTCCATGTGATGTCAAGACAGCCATGACATTATGTTCTGTACAAGTGTATTCAAACCTTTGACAACGACTGTATACATACACAGTACAGGCTAAAAGTTTGGACACATCTTCTAATTCAATGCATTTTCTTTATTTTCATGACTTTACATTGAAGGGCATCAAAACTTTGATTGACGGGAAATGATCAGACAGCCAGGCATCTTATGAGTCGTACAGGTAGGACATAAAGCACATTACAACAGTACTTTCTGTTCTCAAACAGGCAGGGTTTTCTTAAGAAAACTAACATGTGGCGCTAAATGTCTAAGTCTAGAGTACGAGTAAGAGCTTTTCTTCCCGTCACTCACACACACATACCAGTTTCTAACAGTAAAATATTGTATCGTTTCAGCCTTACATCCAGACGGGATCGAAAAGATAGTTTTTGAGAAGAGGTTTTAGAATGGGAAAGTCTGATAACGGCGCCTTGTACTTTTTGTGCGGACAAGCAAACCACTACTTTTTGATAACCATCATATCGCCGTTCCGTCATGCAACGATACAAAAGACAAGACCGCACACAACAGCAGCTAACAATGGTGGACAACAAAGATGTGTTCGTGCTGCAGTTACTACTTTTAGCACTTTAACGACAAAACAATGTCAACCTCGAAGGACCGCCAGTGCATTGTAACTAGCATTAGCATGTAGCATTTAGCTTTGACCTAGTAATTCTTGTCTGGACGTGACTCGTCGATCTGACAACATTTGGATGTCATTTCTTGATTTTTGTGCTTTTAACGTCCCTATTCAGAATCAGAATAGTTTTTATTGCCATTGTTTGAAAACGGGTTCACAAACTAGGATTTTTTTCTTGGTGCAATCGTGCAACATAGAAGACATACAAGACAGAATATGTAATAAGATGAGCTGTAAGTGAGCTATCAGATAGGTAACCTCATTTGAAAAATAGCACGTTTTATTCTGAAAATCCATCAGATTTGTTTTGTTTATTTGTCATACTTCCTGTCTGTTCGAAATTGATACAACTTTGCTGCCACATCGGCTAAAAATCGAAGCAAGTAAATGTAGGTCAAGTTAGCAAAAAAAAATGGAGTTATGGTATATTTAAATATAAGTATGTATAACAGCGGTGAAAAAAACATTGATTCACATCTGAATCGCAATTTTTATTTATTCAGATTCTTGGGGACGAGGTGGCGAAGTTGGGAGAGTGGCCGTGCCAGCAATCTGAAGGTTACTGGTTCAATCCCCACCTTCTACCATGCTAGTCACGTCCGTTGTGTCCTTGAGAAAGACACTTCACCCTTGCTCCTGATGGGGCCCTGGTTAGCGCCTTGTATGGCAGCTCCTGCCATCAATGTGTGAACGAATGGGTGAATGTGGAAATAGTGTCAAAGCGCGTTGAGTTCCTTAAAAAGGTAGAAAAGCGCTATCCAAGTACAACTCATTTGCCATTTAAATTGGTTCATGAAATTTATAACTCACTCTCTCTTTCTATATATATTTCTTAGGTGATTTCTACGCCTGCCCGCCACAAGTTAACGTCATTCGTACAAAAGCCAAGAGGAGGTTTGTAAACTCTTTTGAACAGTTTTTATTATCATTTTCATACCACATGATGTATTGCAAAAATAGGTTTGAATCGAGAATCCGTTTTCAGTCGATAGCCAGAGACCAAGGGGGTTGGTGCCTGTCGTGGCGGTAATCCTAGAATCCTCTGGATGCCGCCAAGCTGAAGAAAGACTCTTGTCCGGTCCTTTCGGCTCTTTGTAATCTCTGACTGTCTCATCCTAGTGTCATTGGAGCCAAGGTGTACAACCATGTTCGCAGAGTTAGTGGTGCGATTAGCATGTGATTCCTCAAATCTGACGATCCTCAAGGTAGGGGTGTATCCCTTTATGGAGGATGCCTGTGCGTGTCTTTGTTTTACGTGAGGAGACTGGTGCACAGGCAGTCACCACAGGATCCTTGACAGAAATCCGCTCAGGGTCCAGTGGCATGGAGTCCGAGACGACTGGGGACCCTTTTCTGCTGCAGCCTTCTCCCGCCATCGCAGTCGTTGTGGTGGTTCTTAAAGGCCTACTGAAAGCCACTACTACCGACCACGCAGTCTGATAGTTTATATATCAATGATGAAATCTTAACATTGCAAAACATGCCAATGCGGCCTTTTTAGTTTACAAAATTGCAATTTTAAATTTCCCGCGAGGTATCTTGTTGAAAACGTCACGGAATGATGTTGACGCGTGCTTGTGACGTTATTGGTTGGGGCGGACATTTCAGTCCAGCACTACTCACGGCTAAAAGTCGTCTCTTTTCATCGCTTAATTACACAGTATTTTGGACATCTGTGTTGCTGAATTTTTTGCAATTTGTTCAAATAATAATGGAGACTAGAAATAACAATGCTGTTGGTGGAAAGCAGTGGATTGCAGCTGCCTTTAGCAACCGAAAGACAGCCTGTGTTTCTTTGTTTGTTGTGAAGCTTTAACACAGAGCGGTCAAGCGAACATGTTTCTCTACCACATGTCAACCAATTGTGATATTAAGTCGGCTCTTACCGGAGACTTCAGCAGATTATGCGACCTCCTTCTGCAGCTGTCAAAAAGGCAGCTGCGATCTTGGCTCCTCCATTAGCTTCTTTCAGAGACACTGGCGTTCACCGCAGTCCTCCGACTTTCAGGTATGACTTTATAATCTCACTAAAACACTATTAACACAATAGGCAGATAAGGGATTTTCCCAAATTATCCTAGCAAATGTCTCTAATAACATCTGAATCGCTCCCACTGCCGCCTGGAGACATCGCCTTTTCTTTTTTTTCCCTTTTTTTTATATTAGTGCTTCACTCTAACTTTCCTCATCCACGAATCTTTCATCCTCGCTCAAATTAATGGGGAAATCGTCGCTTTCTCGGTCCGAATTGCTCCTGCTGCTGGTGGCTATGATTATAAACAATGTTCAGTTATGAGGAGCCCTACAACCAGTGACGTCACACGCACGTCGTCTGCTACTTCCGGTACAGGTAAGGCTTTTTTATTAGCGACCAAAAGTTGCAAATTTTATCGTCGATGTTCTCTACTAAATCCTTTCAGCAAAAATATGGCGATATCGCGAAATGATCAAGTATGACACAAAGAATGGACCTGCTATCCCCGTTTGAATAAGAAAATCTCATATCAGTAGGCCTTTATATCTACCTTCTTCCGCCTGCTCCGCCGTTGAGGTCTGGCTAGGGGGCACTCAGGTACTAGGCCTTTCCCAAGGGCCACATGGGGTAACAGTAGTAAAGGAGAGTCATACGTGTTTTACTAGGCCTGTAGCGAGTTAGCTCCCTAAAATTAGCTTCAATGTCGGGCGCTCTTGCCCCGGGAATACACTTAATAATTGGCTGGTTTTCTAAGCTGTATGTTTCGGGTGATGGAGTACCCTGAGACTAAGGTAAGGTGCCAGGTAGACTGGGTTGGGTCTAGCTTTGTAGCAGCTTAGGGCTGCTACAAACTGGGCTAGTCAGCTCGTTACAACTAACGCCAGCAAACGTGTCCGCAGCATCTAAAGTTACGAGATTACTCTGCTCTAGTTGGCGGACACGGTCCTTTAGTAAAGCCAACCTATCCATAAGAATGGTGCACGAAGAGCAGGGGAGCCATACTCGCGTTGTTTCTTTCACCGTGTCGAGTTCTTGCCGACTTCCGAGAAGTAGTCACAACGTGGTCGCAGATTCTTTAGAACGTAACCGCCTTAACTTTGTTAGCTTAGAAGCTAGCTAGCTGAGAGAGGGGCAGTGAAACAATGAGCGGGTGCTTTGCAAGTTTGATAAGACTACTCAATATGTTTGGGAAGGAATAAAGAACACTGTAAAACAGGGGTCACCAACCTTTTTGAAACCAAGAGCTACTTCTTGGGTACTGATTAATGCGAAGGGCTACCAGTTTGATACACACTTAAATAAATTGCCAGAAATAGCCAATTTGCTCAATTTACCTTTATTAAATAAATCTATATATAAAAAATGGGTATTTCTGTCTGTCATTCCGTCGTACATTTTTTTTCCTTTTACGGAAGGTTTTTTTAAAAGAATAAATGATGAAAAAAACCACTTAATTGAACGGTTTAAAAAAGGAGAAAACACGAAAAAAAAGCATAATTAAATTTTGAAACATAGTTTATCTTCAATTTCGACTCTTTAAACTTCAAAATTCAACCGAAAAATATGAAGACAAAAACTAGCTAATTCGAATCTTTTTGAAAAAATTAAAAAAATAATTTATGGAACATCATTAGTAATTTTTCCTGATTAAGATTAATTTTAGAATTTTGATGACATGTTTTAAATAGGTTAAAATCCAATCTGCACTTTGTTAGAATATTTAACAAATTGGACCAAGCTATATTTCTAACAAAGACAAATCATTATTTCTTCAAGATTTTCTAGTACAAATTTTTTAAAAGAAATTCAAAAGACTTTGAATTAAGATTTAATTTGATTATACGGATTTTCCAGATTTGCCAGAATATTTTTTTTCAATTCTAATCATAATAAGTTTGAAAAAATATTTCACAAATATTCTTTGTCGAAAAAACAGACGCTAAAATGAAGAAATAAATTGAAGTGTGTTTATTATTTTTTACAATAATAAAAAAATAATAATACTTGAACATTGATTTAAATTGTCAGGAAAGAAGAGGAAGGAATTTAAAAGGTAAAAAGGTATATGTGTTTAAAAATCCTAAAATAATTTTTACGGTAGCCTTTTCTAAAATTGTCTTTATGAAAAAGTTATAAGAAGCAAAGTAAAAAAATAAATTAATTCATTTAACAAGTGAAGACCAAGTCTTTAAAATATTTTTTGGGATTTTCAAATTCTATTTGAGTTTTGTCTCTCTTAGAATTAAAAATTTTGAGCAAAGCGAGACCAGCTTGCTAGTAAATAAATAAAAATTTAAAAAAACAGAGGCAGCTCACTGGTAAGTGCTGCTATTTGAGCTATTTTTAGTACAGGCTAGCGGGCTACTCATCAGGTCCTTACGGGCGACCCACGTTGGTGACCCCTGCTGTAAAACAATTACAACCTCCCTCTCAGTTTCAGCTCCAAGAAATAATAAAGAGGACTAACATAACATAATGACCTCAATGACATAAAGAAATACAAAACATAAAACCAGTGAAGTTCGCACATTGTGTAAATCGTCAATAAAAACAAAATGCATTGATTTGCTAATTATTTTCAACCTATATTCAAATAAATGTGTCAGGCTTTTTCCTGACAGTTTGGCTATGTTTTAGTTTTTTCTTCTGCATTTGTCTTTCTTTCCTCTGTGTGTGTAGTATTTCCTTGTCAGGGCTCTTATTTTGTCTGTTTCCTGTGTTTTTCTCTGGGCACTGTTTTCCCTCAGCTCCGGCTGATTGGTACCTGGCCACACCTGGTTTCAATCAGCCCGCTCGTATTTAGACCTATTTTCTCCTCCAGTCTGTGCTGGATTATTGTCATGTATTGTCGCTTCTGTATTGTCACTCCTGTCGTGTCGTGTCGTGCCGTGTCGTGTCAATATCAGTTCTACTTGTCGTTCCTACTGGGCTTGTCATTGCAGCGTAGTGGTAAGCTATATTTGTTAGATGTTTGTAGCTTATTGTTTTTTGTTCCCTGCTTCCAGTTAGTTTTCATATTACAAGTACGACTTCTGTTTCCTGCTCGATACCTGCTAGCTTACAAGCTAGGCTCGTTGTCTTCTAGCTCCCATGCTAGCTCTTTTAGTTTGTTACCCGACTCGTGTGCGTCCTTTGTTAGTACATTTTTGTTTGTTCTTATTGTATTATTTTAATCAAATCATATTTTCTCACTCCATGCCTGCCTCCTTCCCAGCATCTTGGGGTTCGTCACAAACTAACTCTGACAGAATGGACTGCAAAGACAAGATACATATCGTTCAAACTGAAAAACTTTATTTTTTTCAAATATTAGCACATTTGGAATTTGATGCCTGCAACATGTTTCAAAAAAGCTGACACAAGTGGCAAAAAAGACTGAGAAAATTAAGGAATGCTCATCAAACACTTATTTGGACAATCCCACAGGTGATCAGGCTAATTGGGAACAGGTTGGTGCCATGATTTGGTATAAAAGCAGCTTCCATGAAATGCTCAGTCGTTCACAAACGAGGATGGGGCGAGGGTCAAAACGTAACGCGTGAGGAAATAGTTCCAACAGTTTAAGAATTACATGTCTTAGCGAGCTATTGCAAGGAATTTATGGATTTCACCATTTACAATTTACCATGAATTGATTAACGTGGACCCCGACTTAAACAAGTTGAAAAACTTATTCGGGTGTTACCATTTAGTGTTCAATTGTACGGAATATGTACTGAACTGTGCAATCTACTAATAAAAGTATCAATCAATCAATCAAAACAATACGTAAAATCATCAAAAGGCTCAGAGAATCTGGAGAAATCACTGCACGTAACATTAACGTTATCATGGACGCCCCTGCTTATTTCAGCAAGACAATGCCAAGCCACGTGTTACAACAGCGTGGCTCGATAGTAAAAGAGTGCGGGTACAAGACTGGCCTGCCTGTAGTATGCAAGAATGGGAAAGAATTCCACCTGAAAAGCTTAAAAAATCGGTGTCCTCACTTCCCAAACGTATACGGAGTGTTGTTAAAAGGAAAAGCCATGTAACACAGTGGTAAAAATGCCCCTGTGCCAACTTTTTTACAACGTGTTGCTGCCATTAAATTCTATGTTAATGATTATTTGCAAAAATAAATAAAGTTTCTCAGTTTGAACGTTAAATATCTTGTCTTAGCAGTCTATTCAATTGAATATAAGTAGAAAAGAATCTGCAAATCATTGTATTCTGTTTTTATTTACGAATTACACAATGTGCCAACTTCACTGGTTTTGGGTTTTTGTAGAAGCCCACAGATAGAAAGATAATACTTATCTTTTTTCGCGGCAACAGCGAGCAGTCACGCATGGCAAACAAGAAAGCGGAAAAAGGAAACAGGTTTCCTGTTGCTCACTAAGACAGATTTGTGAGCATTAGTTGAGATAATGAGGTATTTTGTGTATATACTAAAATGTTTTGGATCTCTGAGTTCAATTCATGAAAAATGGGAGCGAAAACAAAAGTGTTGCGTATATCTTTTCGTTCAGTATAGTTGTGACGAAATCTGTTGTGTTTACACTACACTCATTTGCAATGTGTGAACCTGGTACAGGGAGTGAACATAAGTGTGATATGAAGTGGAAAAGAGGTAAGATTAATATAAGTGATGTTGAAAATGTAAAAATGTGATGCAACATTTTTAATCTGTAAATACACTATATTGCCAAAAGTATATGGCCACCCATCCAATTGATGAGAATCAGGTGTCCTAATCACCGGTGTAAAAAATCAAGGACTTAGGCATATCTGTCTTGCCTTTGGTGAGGGCGGTCGCAATTTTCCCCGTTCCCTCCTTCCCTGCTTGCTCTCTGCGTCCTGTCTTTGTCTGAACTTTTTTAAAGCCTCTTTCTTTGGGCTGTCCTTTAATCCAAATATCAATATGAATATGATCAGCTGGACTCTTGACGCAATTGACACAGTCTTTTTGACAAGAAAAAGAGGTTCGGGGGAGCCTGGCTGCCCTGATGGAACCATCGCTGTGGGTTACGTGCGGGACTCCTGGAACTCATGGAGGATGATGTGCCTCTCAGCCCTTTTCAATCTGGGACGTCGAATACATGTACCTATTTGGAGCTGTGATCGCGGGGCACTCGCTGATTGGGCTGGGCATTGCTCTGGTGTATCGACAAATTCGGAAGACGATGGCAGCCACTCAAGAGGCCCAATGGCTGTTCAACGCAATGGAAGGATTGGGTCGGGCTGTGGGAACACAGACTGGAGCGATTTCTGAGTTGAATCGCAAAATGGATCTCATCTTGGAATGTTTGCAGAGCAGAATTTAAGAAATCCAGCATGGACAAACAGAGGAGATAAGTCAAAATTTGTGTCTTCTCGAAGAAAAACAACTTCTTAATCTACGATTTGGACTCCCTTGAATGGCCTTGACACAGGAACAGGCTGTTCTGAAGAAAATCTCCCGAGGACTCCTCAAAGATAGACGCTTTTGACCTTCCTTTTTGTCAACAACACCTGCAGTCAAACTTTGATCGGCCTCAGTCATACAAAAACATACATCATCTCTCCCAAGTTAATTGGGCATATATGCACACATGACCCCCCCACCCTCAAATCAACGCCGTCACCACTGCTTAATTCCTCTGGGGCTGTGGATGGCTGAGCAGCGCTATACAGTGGCAGCGAGTCTCCTCAAACCGACCCCCTCCCTCTGTTGCAAGTTGGTGTAATATATGTACCATGTCCAAATGTTTGCCATGCTATGTGAGGTTTTTTCCTTGGACTCCCCCCCTCTCTCCCAATGTCACCCTTTTCTCACCTTTTTAAGGAGCGCCGTAAGTGGCTGATCAGTTGGCGGTCTCGTCTTGTCCCCCCCTGTAATGTATGTATGCTCTTAGCGGGACTGTGCCGAAAATGAAATTGTGTTGTACTTGTGCATGACAATAAAGATCTATTCTATTCGATTCTATTATATTCTATTCTATTTTATGGAGACTGTTTCAGTCAGTTGCTACAGAGCTCCAAACTTCATGTGACCTTCCAATTAGCCCACGTACAGTACGCAGAGAGCTTCATGGAATTGGTTTCCATGGCCGAGCAGCTGTATCTAAGCCATACAGCACCAAGTCCAATGCAAAGCGTGGGATTCAGTGGTCTAAAGCACGTTACCACTGGACTCTAGAGCAGTGGAGACACCTTATCTGGAGTGATGAATCACACTTTTCCATCTGGCAATCTGATGGAGGAGTCTGGGTTTGGAGGTTGCCAGGAGAACACTATATTTCGGACTACACTGTGCGGAGTGTGAAATTTGGTGGTGGAGGAATTATGGTGTGGGGTTGGTTTTTCAGGAGTTGGGGTTGGCAACAAAAAAAATTGTTGGACAATTCAATGTGATGGCACTTCAACTTCATATGTGAGTAAAGGCATTTGGCCAAATACTTTTGGCAATATAGTGTATGTTCAAAGAAAACCAATCTGAATCTGAACTGTTGAAGAAAAAGACATGTGTTTGTTTATATTTATATTATTTCCCACTTTCAGTGACTCACGTGGTGGAAATGTCATCGCTACGAGAAACTCCAGGACAAGCGCAGTGTCCCCACTGCCAGCAGACGGTGGTCACCCAGATAGAACACAAAGCAGGCCTGAAGACCTGGGGCATCTGTGGAGGCCTCGCCCTCTTCGGGTAAGAACAATTACAACGAATAAAAAAGGGTTGGGGACATATGATGATTTACCTATTTCCTGACTTACAAATGTTGTTACAAGGTTGGATAATCGTGTTGAACAATGCCAAAGCTTATAATCATAAGGTTAATGCGTTTGGCTGTGAACTTGCACACAGTTTTTGAGTCCCCTGAACACACTATTTTTTTGAGAGTGTGGCGTACACACATACAGTGGGGCAAAAAAGTATTTAGTCAGCCACCGATTGTGCAAGTTCTCCCACTTAAAATGATGACATAGGTCTGTAATTTTCATCATAGGTACACTTCAACTGTGACAGACAGAATGTGAAAAAAAAATCCAGGAATTCACATCGTAGGAATTTTAAAGAATTTATTTGTAAATTATGGTGGAAAATAAGTATTTGGTCAACCATTCAAAGCTCTCACTGATGGAAGGAGGTTTTGGCTCAAAATCTCACGATACATGGCCCCATTCATTCTTTCTTTAACACGGATCAATCGTCCTCTTCCCTTAGCAGAAAAACAGCCCCAAAGCATGATGTTTCCACCCCCATGCTTCACAGTAGGTTTGGTGTTCTTGGGATGCAACTCAGTATTCTTCTTCCTCCAAACACGACGAGTTGAGTTTATACCAAAAAGTTCTATTTTGGTTTCATATGACCACATGACATTCTCCCAATCCTCTGCTGTATCATCCATGTATCCATTTTGGTATAAACTCTACTTCGTCGTATTTGGAGGAAGAACAATACTGAGTTGCATCCCAAGAACACCATAACTACTGTGAAGCATGAGGGTGGAAAGATCATGCTTTGGGGCTGTTTTTCTGCTAAGGGGACACGACGATTGACCCGTGTTAAGGAAAGAATGAATGGGGCCATGTATCGTGAGATTTTGAGCAAAACCTCCTTCCATCAGTGAGAGCTTTGAATGGTTGACCAAATACTTATTTTCCACCATAATTTACAAATACATTCTTTAAAATTCCTACAATGTGAATTCCAGGATTTATTTTCACATTCTGTCTCTCACAGTTGAAGTGTACCTATGATGAAAATTACAGACCTCTGTCATCATTTTAAGTGGGAGAACTTGCACAATCGGCGGCTGACTAAATACTTTTTTGCCCCACTGTATGTGGGCATTTGCAATCCAACAGCTTGCAGACATAAGCAGAAAATAGGTTATAAATGTGACAGTGGAGCAAAATGTACGTACAATTAACAGAAAAGCATATCCATTGAATATTATCTTAACCACAAGAAAGTGTGTTAAATGTAGAATCATCATAGGTTCCCTCTCAAGATTATGGAGATCTGAACATACCTTTTTGTTAATGTTTCCTCTTACCTTCAGGTGTTTTCTCTGCTGCTGTATACCATTCTGTGTGGACTCCTGCCAGGATGTGGAGCACCACTGTCCAAACTGCCATAACACCATCCATGTTTACAAGCGATGGTGATCACACAGTTTTAAGCAGGGACTTTTTTACCGCGCTCAAATGTAACTAAGGCTGAGACGTTCTGTGAAATGTGGCTGTGGCATGGCAGGTCGTATAAATACGCATTATAAATCAGCCGGTGGTAGTCGTGATTTAGTGCTAAAATGCAAACCAATTGGCATTTTTTTTTTGTGTCTTAGGATTCTAACAACGTTAAATGCAAAACCAACACATGCCGTATTTCTTTGAATTGCCGCAGGGCATATAGTATGCGCCTGCCTTGAATTACTGCCGGGTCAAACTTGCTTTGCAAAATAATTAGCACATGCTTAGTATTACCGCCTGGTCAAACTAGTGATGTCACGAGTGACACTTCCCCTGTCATAATTTTCAAAATGGAGCAGACTGATTTCAATACCAGTAATTTTAAATCGCATAAAGGGAAGAAGATTAAAAGCTATTCAGTAGGATTTAAGGTCCAAGCTTACATCACACTCAATTTTTTACTGCATGCCTTTGATAAGTGCCGGAGTGAGAAGAGGTTTTAAAATAATTAGCGCATGCTTACTTTTACCGCATGCCTTTGGTAAACGCAGGAGTGAGAAGAGGTTTTAAATTAATTAGCGCCCCGGCGGCAATTCAAGGAAATACGGTATGCTAAGCTCGCTTGCAAATATTGCAGAAATGTTGCAGAAATACAATAAAAACAACTTATAAAGGTAATGTAGTGCAGTGGTTGTCAAACTTTTTTTCCACCAAGTACCATCCAAAAAAACACTTCACCTCTACAAGTACCACCTTATTAACCAACATTAAAATACATTTGTGAAGTAGGCCTAAGTATTTATTAAAAACAAGGTAGAGGCTTTATATAACACGTTTCTTAATCTGAATCCTATTTGTATTTTGTCTGACTTCTTTGCTTGATCAATTCCATAATTGAATTCCACTTACTGATATACTAAAAGTTGTAAGTGTTGTACGTGCATACAAATGTTTTAAGTTATATTTTCCTCTAAAGTTGTATTCCTACTCTTATGTTGAAAATAATTGTTGTACATTCTTGGGTAGCAGGTTGTAATTTGCTTTTTACTTAATTTTAGCTGTTTGCAAATGCACCAAGTCGTTGATTTTCAATATTTTTGATTGTATGTTCTCTATATTCAACACTTTGAATTATTCTAACTGATCTTTTTTGTAACACTGTTAGTGAATCAAGTGTACTTTTGAAGTTGTTTCCCCATATTTCTACACAATAACTCAGATATGGTAACACTCGCGAGCAGTAGAGAATATGAAGAGATTTTTGGTTCAGAACATGTTTTGCTTTATTCATTATTGACATATTTTTTGCTACTTTATGTTGTATATTTTCCTATACAGGATTTCCAGTTTTATTTTATCATCTATTATTACACCCAAAAATGTAGTTTATTTTACCCTCTCAATGTCTATGCCGCCTATTTGTATTTGTGCTTGACTTTCTCTTTTACTGTTACCAAATAACATTATTTTACTTTTACTGCGATCCAAGGATAGTCTGTTTTTGTCAAACCATCTCTTTAATTCATTCCTTTCTTCTGTTGTTATTTGTATTGGCTTTCTGTGTCTTCTCTCCTGAAACAAAACTCAGTCGTGTCATCTGCAAATAGCACTAACTTTAAATCCCGAGTAACTTTACAAATTTCGTTTGCATATAGATTGAAAAAATATTGGTCCCAGTATTGATCCCCGGGGTACGCCTCAAGACATATTTAGGGGCGGTATGGTGTAGTGCAAGGGTCACCAACCTTTTTGAAACCAAGATCTACTTCTTGGGTACTGATTAATGCGAAGGGCTACCAGTTTGATACACACTTACATACATTGCCAGAAATAGCCATGAATTGATTAACGTGGACCCCAACTTAAACAAGTTGAAAAACTTATTCAGGTGTTATCATTTAGTGGTCAATTGTACGGAATATTTACTGTACTGTGCAATCTGATAATAAAAGTATCAATCAATCAAAAAAATAGCCAATTTGCTCAATTTACCTTTAATAAATAAATCTATATGTATAAAAACAAATGGGTATTTCTGTCTGTCATTCCGTCGTACATTTTTTTTCCTTTTACGAAAGTTTTTTTGTAGGGAATAAATAATAAAAAAAACACTTAATTGAACGGTTTAAAAGAGGAGAAAACACGAAAAAAATGAAAATAAAATTTTGAAACATAGTTTATCTTCAATTTCGACTCTTTAAAATTCAAAATTCAACCGGAAAAAATGAATAGAAAAACTAGCTACTTCGAATCTTTTTGAAAAAAATAAAAAAATTATTTATGGAACATCATTAGTAATTGTTCCTGATTAAGATTAATTTTAGAATTTTCATGAGATGTTTTAAATAGGTTAAAATCCAATCTGCGCTTTGTTAGAATATATAACAAATTGGAACAAGCTATATTTCTAACAAAGACAAATCATTATTTCTTCTAGATTTTCCAGAACAAAAATTTTAAAAGAAATTCAAAAGACTTTGAAATAAGATTTAAATTTGATTCTACGGATTTTCTAGATTTGCCAAAATATTTTTGGGGAATTTTAATCATAATAAGTTTGAAGAAATATTTCACAAATATTCTTTGTCGAAAAAACAGAAGCTAAAATGAAGAATTAAATTAAAATGTATTTATTATTCTTTACAAAAAAAAACAAAAAAAAATACTTGAACTTTGATTTAAATTGTCAGGAAAGAAGAGGAAGGAATTTAAAAGGTAAAAAGGTATACGTGTTTAAAAATCCTAAAATCAATTTTAAGGTTGTATTTTTTCTCTAAAATTGTCTTTCTGAAAGTTATAAGAAGCAAAGTAAAAAAAAAAAAAGAATTTATTTAAACAAGTGAAGACCAAGTTTTTAAAATATTTTCTTGGATTTTTGAATTCTATTTTAGTTTTGTCTCTCTTAGAATTAAAAATGTCGAGCAAAGCGAGACCAGCTTGCTAGTAAATAAATACAATTTAAAAAATAGAGGCAGCTCACTGGTAAGTGCTGCTATTTGAGCTATTTTTAGAACAGGCCAGCGGGCTACTCATCTGGTCCTTACGGGCTACCTTGTGCCCGCGGGCATCGTGTTGATGACCCCTGGTGTAGTAGGTAGAGCAGCCGTGCCAGAAACCTGAGGGTTGCAGGTTCGCTCCCCGCCTCTTGACATCCAAGTCGCTGCCGTTGTGTCCTTGGGCAGGACACTTCCCCCTTGCCCCCGGTGCCGCTCACACTGGTGAATGAATGATAGGTGGTGGTCAGAGGGGCCATAGGCGCTAACTGGCAGCCTCGCATCCGTCAGTCTACCCCAGGGCAGCTGTGGCTACAAATGTAGCTTACCACCACCAATGAAGGATGGGTTCCCACTTCTCTGTGAGTGCTTTGAGTATCTAATAATAGAAAAAGCGCAATATAGAATCTATTCCATCATTATTATTATATATTTAGCTCTGTTGACGTGTTTTCAACTATTTTTACGATTGCTCTTGTCATGTCTGTGATCATGTTTCATTTAAGTCATGTTCTATTTGGTTTTTGGACACTCAGTTCCTGCTTTTTCACTCTCTTGTTTTGTCACCATAGCAACCATTAGTTTCACCTGTTTCACATTTTAAGTCACGCACCTGTTTTCACTAATCACCACAGTATTATTTAAGCCACAGTTGCCAGGTAGTCAGCCTGGCGACATCACCCTCGATCACCGTCTACGCACCTTGTAATCCATGCCAATGATCCATGTCCCGTTCTCGTTCCGTTCCAAGTAAGTTTTTCGTTATTTATGCCATAGTGCAAGTTTGTGTTGTATGTTCATAGTTTTGCCTTAGTGCGTGTTTTGTTTGTTCCTGTTTTGAGTTAAGATTAAATCATGTCCTTACCTTCACGCCGTCTCCGATCCAATCGCTTTGCACCTCGGGAAAACAATCCAATCCACTTTTCGGGAGATTCCCGAAATTCAGCGTCTCTCCCGAAAACCTCCCGGGAAAAATTTTCTCCCGAAATTCAGGCGGAGTTGGAGGCCACGCCACCTCCAGCTCCATGAGAACCTGACTCTGCAATGTTGTGACCGTCTTAAACAGGACAATACTGCCATCTACTGTACATAGAATAGAATATAATGTAAACATATTCTACATATTGTCTACATTTAAGTGCAGTCAAGGAACATGCATTAGGGAGTCTGTTCTGAAGCCCAGAGTAAAGAGACGTAACTTCATCATGTTGCCTGGTTATTGACTCCAACCCAATATATTACACCGTCGACGAGCAAAATGAAGAAATATGCTTGCAAGTTCCAGAACGATTGGAAACAAGAAATACGGTTTTTCCAGGAGAGTTCAAAGGGGAAGGGGTATGTTGCCTGTAAATTATGTAGAACAGACTTCTCCATTGAACACGGCGGCCAAACGGATATACTCAGCCATGAACGGTCAGCGAAGCACAAAGCGCCTGCAGCGCAGCATCGTTCACAACCCAGTATTATGGGCCACCTCGCAAAATGGAGACCCGAAGGTGTAACTTATGCTGAGACAAAGATGGCGCTGCTGATAGCTAGAAGCAACATCCCGTCATTTGCGGATGTCTACAACAAATCCGTGATATATGTTCCCAGATTCGGATATCGCTCGCCAATACGGAAATGGCAGAACAGAGGTTACTCAAATAGTGAAAGGTAAGTGTTGATGTAGTTTTTTTTTAGTAACCAGCAAGCACAGTACAGTTAGTAGAACAACTGTGTTTTTATTACTGTGTATTCAACTATTTATTTTATATATATATATATATATATAATAAAATAAATATATATATAGCTAGAATTCACTGAAAGTCAAGTATTTCATACATACTGGTTCAAATCCCACCTAGTACCAACCTCGTCACGTCCGTTGTGTCCTGAGCAAGACACTTCACCCTTGCTCCTGATGGGTGCTGGTTGGCGCCTTGCATGGCAGCTCCCTCCATCAGTGTGTGAATGTGTGTGTGAATGGGTAAATGTGGAAGTAGTGTCAAAGCGCTTTGAGTACCTTGAAGGTAGAAAAGCGCTATACAAGTACAACCCATTTATATACATATATGAAATACTCGAGTTGGTGAATTATACTCCTCACCCCTTAACCACGCCCCCCCCCCCCCCCTCCCACCACCACCCTCACCTCCCGAAATCGGAGGTCTCAAAGTTGGCAAGTATGCCTGCTGTCGACCACGAACCAGAGAGCTATTTATTCACCTTGCTCGTCACACTCGGTCTGGCTTCATTGTTTGCTTCATGTAACAGGTTACGTCTGGTTATTCCTGTGATTCTTGTTCCTGCACTAAGCTTCGCCATAGTTTCCCACGCTATCGGCCCGCTTTTCTGTTTATTCTTGTTTACTTAACTGATTTATGGAAAATAAATCATCTCCTACCTCACGCTGTCATTCGGAGTTGTCCACCTGCATCTGGGAGGAACTAACCCCGCAGTAAGTGACAACCCACACGTGACGTCACACACTGCTTTGGGATGCCATCCCACTCCTAAACCTGGATCGTCGCAGGTTGTACAGCTCTTATAAGGGTTCAAATTGGGTCGGATCAGGATCAGAGGTGTGTTTTTTCAACCCCCAAATTGTGGTGGTGAGCGTTATCACCTTGTAAAAGATTGGGTTTGGTCTCCAATTGTAAAAATTTGGGATTGCCACCAGTTGCATAATGTCATGTGAGTATCCCTCTGCATTGTCGTCAGTGATTATAAAGCTCAGTGATGGAGATGTCGCCCCACAGCATTGCTCTGCTGCCACCAAAAGGTGTTACTTTGATCCAATCAAGAGTAAACAAAACAAAAATTCAAGTCATTCTTCTTGCCATACAAAGCCCACTGTGCGCATCAGGAGGTTGGGGAGGGACTATGTTAGCTGTTCAAAAGTACAACTGTTTGTTTATGTAAAACTGTTTATTTTGTTGACTATTGACCGACGAAATAATAAAACTAAACTACAAACCCAGTTTCCAGATGAGTTGGGAAATTGTGTTAGATGTAAATATAAATGGAATACAATGATTTGCAAATCATTTTCATCCCATATTCAGCTGAATATGCTACAAAGACAACATATTTGATGTTCAAACTGATAAACATTATTTTTTTTGTAATGATCATTAATTTTAGAATTTGATGCCAGCAAGACGTGACAAATAAGTTGGGAAAGGAGGCAATACATTTTGATACAGTTGAGGAATGCTCATCAAACACTTATTTGGAACATCCCACAGGTGTGCAGGCTAACTGGGAACAGGTGGGTGCCATGATTGGGTATAAAAACAGCTTCCCAAAAAATGCTCAGTCTTTCACAAGAAAGGATGGGGCGAGGTACACCCCTTTGTCCACAACTGTGTGAGCAAATAGTCAAACAGTTTAAGAACAATGTTTCTCAAAGTTCAATTGTAAGAAATTTAGGGATTTCAACATCTACGGTTCATAATATCATCAAAAGGGTCATAGTCTGGAGAAATCAATCCACGTAAGCGACATGGCCGGAAACCAACAATAAATGACCGTGACCTTCGATACGGCACTGTATCAAAAACCGACATCACTCTCTAAAGGATATCACCACATGGGCTCAGGAACACTTCAGAAAACCACTGTCACCTAATACAGTTGGTCGCTACATCTGTAAGTGCAAGTAAAAGCTCTACTATGCAAAGCAAAAGCCATTTATCAACAACATCCAGAAACGCCGCCAGCTTCTCTGGGCCTGAGATCATCTTAGATGGACTGAAGCACAGTGGAAAAGTGTTCTGTGGTCTGATCAGTCCACATTTCAAATTGTTTTTGGAAATATTCGACATCGTGTCATCTGGACCAGTGGTCCCCAACCTTTTTGTAGCTGCGGACCGGTCAACACTTCATAATTTGTCCCACATCCCGGCGGGGTGGGTGGGGATTCTCGCTTTCTTTTTTTTTTTCTTCTTTTTTTTTTGTCATGAAAAAGGGAGGTTTTATGGGTTGGTGCACTAATTGTAAGTGTATCTTGTGTTTTTATGTTGATTTAATTTAAAAAATAAATAAATAAAATAAAAAAAAATTCTGCGGCCCAGTACCAATCGAGCCGCGGCCCGGTGGTTGGGGACCACTGATCTGGACCAAAGGGGAAGCGAACCATCCAGACTGTTATCCACGCAAAGTTCAAAAGCCAGCATCTGTGATGGTATGGTGGCGCATCAGTGCCCAAGGCATGGGTAACTCACACATCTGTGAAGGCACCATTAATGCTGAAAGGTACATACAGGTTTTGGAACAACATATGCTGCCATCTAAGCGCCGTCTTTTTCATGGACGCCTCTGCTTATTTCAGCAAGACAATGCCAGGCCACATTCAGCACGTGTTACAACAGCGTGGCTTCTTTAAAAAAAAGAGTGTGGGTACTTTCTGTCACGCCTGTGGATTATGTTGTGTTTTTGTTATGTTTGGTCATGTTATGTTTTGCGTTTTTGGACCTTCAGTTCTGTCTTTACACTTCCTGGTTTGTTTTCGTCTCCATGCCAACCCATTAGTATCACCTGGTCTCCTAGTCACGTCCCTGTTCTCAGCCTCACACCTGTTTTTCACTAATGATCATAGCTGCTATTTAAGTCATTCTTTTTCTTGTCTTCGTCCTGGCATCTTCACACCCTACCATGTTGTTCCTACCGTCATGCCCTCGTTCACAGTTCCATGTCGTGTAAGTTTTTGTTTATAGTTCATAGTTAAATGCCTTTGTGCTAAGTCTTTTGTTTATGTCCATAGTTAATGCCATAGTGATAAATAAATAAATGGGTTGTACTTGTATAGCGCTTTTCTACCTTCAAGGTACTCAAAGCGCTTTGACACTACTTCCACATTTACCCATTCACACACACATTCACACACTGATGGAGGGAGCTGCCATGCAAGGCGCCAACCAGCACCCATCAGGAGCAAGGGTGAAGTGTCTTGCTCAGGACACAACGGACGTGACGAGGTTGGTACTAGGTGGGATTTGAACCAGGGCCCCTCGGGTTGCGCACGGCCACTCTACCACTGCGCCACGCAGTGTTTGTCCCAAGTGTTTGTTTCCATAGCCAAGTTTTGTACTTCCACTGTGAGCGCTTTTTGTTCGTCTTTTGTTAGTTATAGTGTTAAAATAAAAAGTTGTACTCACATTCACGTCCCGCTCGTGCTAACTTCCCTCTGCGTCGGAAAAAACGACTTTAATCCAAGTCACAGTTTGACATTTTCCTGGCCCGCCTGCAGTCCAGACCTGTCTCCCATCAAAAATGTGTGACACATTATGAAGCGTAAAATACGACAGCAGAGACCCCGGACTGTTGAACGACTGAAGCTCTACACAAAGTAAGAATGGGAAAGAATTCCACTTTCAAAGCTTCAACAATTAGTTTCCTCAGTTCCCAAACCTTTATTGAGTGTTGTTAAAAGAAAAGGTGATGTAACACAGTGGTAAACATGCCCTTTCCCAACTACTTTGGCATGTGTTGCAGCCATGAAATTCTAACTTAATTATTATGTGGAAAAAAAAACAAAGTTTATGAGTTTGAACATCAAATATCTTGTCTTTGTAGTGCATTCAATTGAATATGGGTTGAAAAGGATTAGCAAATCATTGTATTCCGTTTATATTTACATCTAACACAATTTCCCAACTCATATGGGACCGGGGTTTGTAATAAACTAAACTTTCCATCCAGCCATCCATTTTCTACCGCTTGTCTCTTTCGGGGACTTTGTCAGTGCAAATAGCAATGTTGTCCCTGGCTTATCCCACCAACATTGGCTGCAGAGTTGTAGAAGTGCTGAAAAAAGGAATAACTGATGGCTGAAATATAGATTTATTTATTTTGCTGTACACACATTTTTGTGTAATTTCACACTCTTATTGATGAAGTGGTGTTATATTTTTTTTTACCAGCAGGTGTCTCTAGTGTTCACCTACATGGCTCCATGGCTCATCACCTCAATTGTGGCCATAATGCAACAAATGCAGTATTATTCCCACATCTGCATTTATTCACTCTTATTTTCTTTCAGTTGCCTGAATTTCTTAATGATGCCGTCTTCTGTCCCCCCAGACTCAATGACGAGTGGTTTTGCAAATCCTAGGACCGCGTAACGTCACTGGTCAGTCACGGCCTGACTTGTCATGAGGCCTTTAGTCATGTGCTGCCAAATACTGGCATTTTTCCATGAGATGATGCATTTTTTTGTGTTAACGTTCCACCTGTTGCTTAAGGAGTGGGACTGACTTGTACTTTATAGAGCCCAATTAAAAAGTATCATAAGAGATGACAGTCCAGAGTACAAATGTGCAGACAAAAGCTTTATGCAAACTGAGATAGATATACAGTCAGGAAATTAATTATTGATTAGACAGTTGCACTTATATTTTAATTATTTATGTCATTGAGGTCGTTATGTTAGTCCTCTTTATATTTGCGTGGAGCTGACACTGAGGGAGCTTGTTCTCATTGCTTTTACATAGACGTTTAACTTGATTTATGTATGTCGTCATAGGTTGGGTGGGGCTGATAAGTGGAAACTGTGAGGGGAGGGGGAAGCTTTGCTGGCGAATGTTCTTGCAGATGTTGCATCTTCTACGTTTGGCTTATGGACACGTGAAGTCGTAGTTTTTGTAGTTCTAATTCAAACATTTTTTGCTAATATTTGTTCTCTCGCCTTTCAACCAGGCCAATCCAATAAAGAAGAAGACAGTGACAAGTAAGTAAATATGCTTTTTTAAAAAAAAAAAATACATTTTTTACACTCTTGAAACCAGCGTCCGCCACAGTGAACCTTGATTGTTTTTAGTGTATTTATTTTGTCAGAGAAACAATAGCCCTGTTATGCATAAGACAAACATCCACTGCCAAGGACGCTGGCTCTCAGGAGGAAAACCGGGTTTACCATTTATTTATTAAAGTTGGACAATGGAAGTTAATGAATAACTTAAAATGCGGAGCTTGTTATATATGTAATTCCTGGCAGGCAGGAGAGAGAAACCAGGAACCTCTTACCCATAAAAAGAAAGATGTCAACAGAAAATACAAGATGGTAGTACATTGTAAGAACATGCTATACACCAGTGGTTCTTAACCTTTTTTCAGTGAAAATGTATTTAATTCAAGTACCCCCTAATCCAGGGGTGTCAAACGTACGGCCTGCGGGCCAGATCAGGCTCCCAAACAGGTTTTATCCGGCCCGCCGGATGAACTTGCTAAGTATAAAAATGAGCCAGAATTTTTGAATGAAATAAACAGTTCTAAATATGTCGACTAGATGTCACAATATAAATTATTTGTATCTTTGTAGATTATGCTACAAAATAAACCACAATACGCTAGTGCACCACTCGAGGAAAATGAGCAAACTACATAAATAACATCCTGTAATTTGATTCTGATATTATTTTTTTATCTTGATAGACTAAAAATTAACACCAATGAGTTGACTGAAAGTATAAATAACGACAAATAAAGACAGAATACTATTGACTGCAAAATGTAAGTGTAAAAAAAAATAATTTGTACATTTTCAGATTGTGATTGTTCTATTTTTAACAAAGAAAACAATCTGTAGTCGTCTTTATTTTTAGGTTATTGTGCTGTGATTTTACCCCTCCAGGCCACTTACGAGTAGATTTTCCTCCATGTGGCCCCCGATCTAAAATGAGTTTGACAACCCTGCCCTAATCAGAGCAAAGCATTTTTGGTTTAAAAAAGAGATAAAGAAGTAAAATACAGCACTATGTCATCAGTTTCTGATTTATTAAATTATATAACAGTGCAAAATATTGCTCCTTTTGTAGTGGTCTTTCTTGAACTATTTGGAAAAAATAAAAATAACTAAAAACTTGTTGAAAAATAAACAAGTGCTTCAATTATAAATAAAGATTTCTACACACATAAGTAATCATCAACTTAAAGTGCCCTCTTTGGGGATTGTAATAGAGATCCATCTGGATTCATGAACTTAATTCTAACCATTTCTTCACAAAAAAACATCAATATTTATGGAGCATGTTCACAAAAAAATCTAGCTGTCAACACTAAATATTGCATTGTTGCATTTCTTTTCACAGTTTATGAACTTACATTCATATTTTGTTGAAGTATTATTCAATAGATATATTTATAAAGGATTTTTGAATTGTTGCTATTTTTAGAATATTTTTAAAAAATCTCACGTCCCCTTTGGCATACCTTCAAGTACCTCCAGGGGTACGCGTACCCCCAGAGCACCATATTATATTATGTATAGCACCACTGCTATACACAATATAATAAACAGTATTTTACATGCAGGATTTTAGATTTGTTATAAATGTGTTGAAGGTTGTTGAATTGATGGACCCTTAACTGATGAATACCTGTTGACTAAATGTTGTGCATCTATAAGGTATTACCCCATAGGTAATTAAATACTATTACGCATTAACTAGGCATTAGTCATCATTCAAAAAGCCTATTTCTAACATAATTATTCATTAGTATGCAGTTTATAAAAACGGTTAAAATGTTTTACTCACGAATGATTAGGAATGTAACCACAGACGGTAATAATGATAACGGCGATAAAGCTCCCGATGGTTAATATTACAGTTTCAAATTAAAATTGTCGAAAAAAAGTGATTAAATACTGCAAATTAATTAAATATCGAATTATGCTTGCTCACTAGCTTAGATCAGGCTTGGGCGATGATTCTATTTTATTGATAAACTTGAGGTTTTTTATTGCAGACGATTTGAAAAACGAAATTCAGTTTTTTTTCTTCCTGCTACGTTATTTGTTTTCTGTCCCCGGAAGTTTTTCCGTAGTTCCGCCGTCCGCCCGCCGAGTAGTTTCATTTGAGTGGCTTAGCAAACTGTAAAACATATTGATGGTCTTTTTTAGGGATGTCGGCAGGCCGATATTTTCGGCCGACAAATGCTTTAAATTGTGATATCGAAAATTATCAGTATCGGTCTAAAAATGATCAGCATTAGTTTCAAAAAGTAGAATTCATGACTTTTCAAAACGCTGCTGTGTACACGGAGGTAGGAAGAAGTACAGAGCGGCAATAAACCTTAAAGGCACTGCCTTTGCGTGCCGGCCCAATCATATAATATCTACGGCTTCTCACACACACACAAGTGAATGCAAAGCATACTTAATCAACAGCAATACAGGTCACACTGAGGGCGGCCGTATAAACAACTTTAACACTGTTACAAATATGCGCCACACTTTGAACCCACACCAAACAAGAATGACAAACACATTTTGGGAGAACATCCGCACCGTAACACAACATAAAAACAACAGAAGAAATACCCAGAACCCCTTGCAGCATTAACTCTTCCGGGACGCTACAATACACACCCCCTGCCCACCTCAACCTCCCTGAGAGAGCATGTCCCAAATTCCAAGCTGCTGTTTTGAGACATGTTAAAAAAAAAAAGAATACACTTTGTGACTTCAATAATAAATATGGCAGTGTCATGTTGGGATTTTGTTTCCCATAACTTGAGTTGATTTATTTTGGAAAACCTTGTTACGTTGTTTAATGCATCCAGCGGGGCATCATAACAAAATTAGGCATAACAATGTGTTAATTCCATGACTGTATATATCAGTATCGGTTGATATCGGAATCGGGTGTTGGACAATATCAAAATATCAGATATGGTCAAAAAAGACATTATCGGACATCTCTAGTCTTTTTAAGCTCGATAATCATTGATGGCAGATCAGCAAGGCGAACAAGTTGGCATCCATCCAATGTGATTATCTCCACTACCCTGAATAAAGGAAGTATGGGATTAAACTACTCACTTATTGTGAAGCTGTACGCTTAAAATCGCTGTGTTTGGCCCACGACCCATTGCGGCATTTTCGCTTAGGCCCTGTGAGGCAAAAAAGTTTGGGCACCCCTTCTCTATATTGAATAAGTATATTTGCAGCACCCCCCGTGCGACCCTTTAAAGGCCTACAGAAACCCACTACTACGGACCATGCAGTCTGATGGTTTATATATCAATGATGAAATATTAACATTGCAACACATGCCAATACGGTCGGTTTAGTTTACTAAATTGCAAATTAAAATTTCCCGCGGAGTTTATTGTTGAAAACGTCGCGGAATGATGACGTGTGTGCGTGACGTCACGGACTGTAAGGAAATATTAGCGCTGCACCACTCGCGGCTAAAAGTCGTCTGCTTCAACCGCATAATTACACAGTATTGTGGACATCTGTGTTGCTAAATCTTTTAGAAATGTTTTCAATTAATTATGGAGAAGTCAAAGTAGAAAGATGGAGTTGGGAAGCTTTAGCCTTTAACCACACAAACACACGGTGATTCCTTGTTTAAAATTCCCGGAGGTGAAACTTTACTATGGATTACAGCGGTCAAGCGAACATGGATCCCGACCAAATGTCATCCAGCAGTTTTCGGTGATAAAATGGTGGTAAAAAGTCGCCTCTTACCGGAGATCAGCTGAGCTTGCGCCGTCCATACAGCTGCCGTTGACTTCCCTCAGACACTGGTCTCATAACACCCGTGGACACACCCCTCCGACTATCAGGTACTATTAAACTCACTAAAACACTAGCAACACAATAGAAAGATAAGGGATTTACCAGAATTATCTTAGTAAATGTGTCTAAAAACATCTGAATCCGTCCCAATGCAATCGCCTTTTATTTTATTTTTTTTACCTGACTTTTTTTTTTTTTTCTAGTCCTTCGCTATTAATATCCTCAAACACGAATCTTTCATCGTCGCTCAAATTAATGGGGAAATTGTCGTTTTTTCGGTCCGAATAGCTCTTTATAAACAATGTGAATATGTGTGGAGCCCTGCAACTCGTGACGTCACGCGCACATACTCATTGTGAAAGCACCAACCAATCCTGGAAATTTACAGTTTCGATACATTGTTCCTCTTATTGCATCAAATCAGGAACAAGTACTATGCAAACCGGTATCCTAATCGAGGAAGCAATATGACACTTCAGGGGAACTTTCAATTCTCAATTGTGCTCAGTCCACTTAGCAATTTCTCAATAACATGAACTATAGAAGCCTCTCAGCATGGCAGTCATATTTAGAGCTCATATGTACGACATCCATGGTCCAGGATCCAGGGAGGTTCCCCACTTTACTTTATTGTATTGATTTAAATTATTGGATTAGTGGGTGTGGCACATGGCTCATGCTTTAAAAGCTGTGGTCATGTGCACTGATTTCTTACATACAGTGGTCAGACCGCTGCTCATTTTCTATTCTGTCTCAACATTAATTTATATTAAATCATGCAGGAAGTGCATAAACCACTCAAGCAAGCATTGCTCAACATAATGTTTGCAGAAGAGCCTCACCCTGGTTTTATAATATACAGCACTGAGATGACATCATTGCTTATCATTTTGACCTCACGTAATAAATAAGAGGTATGATTGAACAGCAAATACACAAGAAAGTGGGCTGTGTTACATTCAGGGTCTAGATATCTATCAATTACAAATCAATAGAATGTGTTTTTAAAAAAAATTCAGTCCAATAATTATTTATATATATATATATATATATATATATATATATATATATATATATATATATATATATACATATATATATATATACATATATATACATACATACATACAGTGGGGCAAAAAGTATTTTGTCAGCCGCCGATTGTGCAAGTTCTCCCACTTAAAATGATGACAGAGGTCTGTAATTTTCATTATAGGTACACTTTAACTGTGAAAGACAGAATGTGAAAAAAAAAATCCAGGAATTCACATTGTAGGAATTTTAAAGAATGTATTTTTAAATTATGGTGGAAAATAAGTATTTGGTCAACCATTCAAAGCTCTCACTGATGGAAGGAGGTTTTGGCTCAAAATCTCACGATGCATGGCCCCATTCATTCTTTCCTTAACACAGATCAATCGTCCTGTCCCCTTAGCAGAAAAACAGCCCCAAACCATGATAATTCCACCCCCATGCTTCAGAGTAGGTGTGGTGTTCTTGGGATGCAACTCAGTATTCTTCTTCCTCCAAACACAACGAGAAGAGTTTATACCAAAATGGATACATGGATGATACAGCAGAGGATTGGGAGAATGTCATGTGGTCAGATGAAACCAAAATAGAACTTTTTGGTATAAACTCAACTTGTCGTGTTTGGAGGAAGAAAAAATATATATATATATACAGGTTTTCTGTGGTTTATCTGCTCATTACCGGGGTAAAGTAGAATATACATTAGGTCTGGATTTGATCCCTACTCACCTTTTTCGCAGGTTTCCCTGCTCTTCAGGGGATTTTATTGAATTAAAAAAAAAAAACTTTATCGCGGTTGTTACATATATATGTAGGGCACATTACATTGGGATGGCGTGGCATGGTTGGGAGAGTGGCCGTGCTAGCAACCTGAGGTATGTGTATGTATGTATGTATGTATGTATGTGTGTATGTATGTGTAAAAATATTTGTATATGTACGTATGTATAAATATATATATTTGTGTATATATATATATATATATGTGTGTATATATGTGTGTATATATATGTATATATATATATATATATATATATTTATATATTTATATATATAACATTTTTTGTATACATGTACATATATCTAGCAGGCACAAAACATTGATGCAAAATTGATGTCCCGTCTAACTGGCTGTGAAAAGACAAAGGACGTAATCAACGTTGTATCAATGTCTTGATACAACGTTGATTTTATATATATATATATATATATATATATATATATATATATATATGTATATATATATATATATATATATGTGTGTGTATATATATGTACATATGTATATGGTTGTACGGTTCACCAGTATTGAATCATATTCGGTACTATACAGCCTCCCGCGCCGTCGTCACTTTGTGTCATTACAAGCAGAGGAGCATGTTCGGAAGCACACAATCACAGAGTACTTACAAACAGACACATTTCATCTCTGTGTGTAGACAGAAAAGGGAGAACGGACGCATTTTGGCTTAAAAAGTAATGATAAAGGTGCATTTGTAACACTGAAACGCCCTTAGGAAAAGGTGCTTTAAGACATGGTTAGCTAGCTAGCGGCTAACGTCCGTCGGCAGTGTTTTAGCTACTTCTAAATCACTAATACTCGTCTCAATGGCGACAAATAAAGTGAGTTTCTTAAACGTATAATCCCTGCAGGACGAGGAATGGCTAAACATGCTTCACGACACACCGTAGCGAACCGGCGTCAAAATGTAAACAAAGGCCATGGGGGGGATCTACACCTAACATTTTCTGTAATGATACCACGCACAGTAGCGTATCTAGTCAATAATACTATGACTATGTCAATATTTTTTGGCATCACATCTTTTTTTGTTTTTAAAAAAAATGTACATTATGTTTATAAACTCAGGAAATACATCCTAGGACCCATGAAGACTTTGAATATGACCAATGTATGACTCTGTAACTACTTGGTATTGGACTGACACCTAAATTTGTGGTACTATCCAAAACTAATGTAAAGCATCCAACCGACAGGCAAATCAGATATTTTTACATTTTAACAGAAGTGTAGATAGAACATGTTAAAAGAGAAAGTAAGCAGATATTAACAGTAAATGAAGAAGTAGATTAATAATAATTGTATCCACCACCTGTCCTTAATAATGTTGACAACATAATAGAATGATAAATGACACAATATGTTACTGCATACTGTATGTCAGCAGACTAAATTAGGAACCTTTCTTTGCTTATTTACTACTAAAAGACAAATTGTCTTCTATGTTCACCATTTTATTTAAAGGGGAACATTATCACCGGACCTACGTATGTAAGCGTCAATATATACCTTGATGTTGCAGAAAAAAGACCATATGTTTTTTTAACCGATTTCCGAACTCTAAAAGGGTAAATTTGGCGATTGGAACGCCTTTCAATTGTTCACTGTCGGAGCGATGACCTTTCACCCGTGACGTTACAATGGGAAGCAATCCTCCATTTTCTCAAACACATTACATACACCAAGTCAAATCAGCTCTGTTATTTTCCGTTTTTTTGATTGTTTTCCGTACCTTGGAGACATCATGCCTCGTCGGTGTGTTGTCGGAGGGTGTAACAACATGAACAGAGACGGATTCAAGTTGTGTTACGTGGAGTGTGCATCGATTAGCACGGCATGCTAATCTACGCTAACATGCTATTTAGGCTAGCTGTATGTACATATTGCATCGTTATGCCTCATTTGTAGCTATATTTGCATCCAGCCTTTCCCTCCACCCACATTTAATGCCGAACAAACACTTACCAGTCGACAGATTCAAGTTGCACCAGTGTCAAAAGATGCGAAAGTCCCTCGTTTGTTCTGCACATTTTACCGACGATAGTGATGCTACGACAGAGATGTGTGGATATCCTGTGACACTCAAAGCAGATGCATTTCCAACGATGAAGTCAACAAAATCACAAAGGTGACTTTTGTTGATATTAATGACTTATGTGCTAATCAGAAATATTTGGTCACGGCATGACTGCCAGCTAATCGATGCTAACATGCTATTTAGGCTAGCTGTATGTACATTTGTAGCTATATTTGGATCCAGCCTTTCCCTCCACCCACATTTAATACCAAACAAACACTTACCAATCGACGGATTTAAGTTGCTCCAGTGGTCAAAAGATGCAATCGTTGGTTAGAAGGCGATCGCTGAATAGCTTCAATAGCTATTCGGTCAATACTTTCAGTTTCTTCTTCAGTTTCGTTTTCGCTATCTGCCTCCACACTACAACCATCCGTTTCAATACATGCGTAATCTGTTGAAGCGCTTAAGCCGCTGAAATCCGAGTCTGAATCTGAGCTAATGTCGCTATATCTTTCTGTTCTATCCGCCATGTTTGTTTGTATTGGCGTCACGCAGTGACGTCACAGGAAAATGGACGGGTGGACTTACAGATAGCGAAAATCAGGCACTTAAAAGCCTTTTTTCGGGTTATTCCATGATGGGTAAAATTTTGAAAAAAACTTCGAAAAATAAAATCAGCCACTGGGAACTGATTTTTATTGGTTTTAACCCTTCTGAAATTGTGATAATGTTCCCCTTTAAGGACAAACTTGCAATAAGAAACATATGTTTAATGTACCCTAAGATTTTTTGTCAAAAATCTTTATTTTTATGACTATTTACATTGTAGATTGTCACTGAAGGCATCACAACTATGATTCATGGGAAATGAATCATAGTTGGGAACAGCCAGGCATCTTATGAGTCATACAGGTAGGACATAAAGTACATTACAACAGTACTTTCTGTTCTAAAACAGGCAGGGTTTTCTTAAGAAAACTAACATGTGGCGCTAAATGACTAAGCCTAGAGTAAGAGTAAGAGCTTTTCTTCCCGTCACTCACACACATACCAGTTGCTCACAGTAAAATATTGTATCGTTTCAGCCTTTCAGCCACACGGGGTCGAAACGATAGTTTTTGAGAACGGGTTCCAGAATGGGAAAGTCTGATAACGGCGCCTTTTCGTTATTGTGCGGACAAGCAAACCGCTACTTGATGATAACCATGATATCGCTGTTCCGTCATGCAACGATACAAAAGACAAGACCGCACACGACAGCAGCTAACAATGGTGGACAACAAGGATAGGATAAGATAGGATCGGTCTTTATTGTCATTGCACAAGTACAACGATACAAAAGACAAGACCGCACACGACAGCAGCTAACAATGGTGGACAACAAAACTGTGTTCGTGCTGCAGTTACTGCTATTAGCACTTTAGCGACAAAAACCTCAACAACCTCTATCAACTCGATGGCGGAGGCGGGGATCTAACTTAGAATCCTCAAGTTGCTGGCACGGCCACTCTACCAACCGAGCTACACACCCCTGTAGCGGTATAGCTCGATCTTTGTGCTTTTAACAGTCATAAGTAACCTCTTATGAAACATAGCACGTTTTATTCTAAAAATCAATCAGATTTGTTTTGTTTAATTGTCATACTTTCTGTCTGTGTGGAATTGATGCAGCTTTGCTGCCACATTGGCTATAAATAGAAGCAAGAAATTGTAGGACAAGTTAGCACACCAATGGAGTTATCGTATATTTAAATATAAGTATGTACAATAGCGGTGGAAAAATAATGATTCACATCTGAATCGCAATTTTTATTTATTCAGATTCTAAATTGGTTTATGAATTTCAAAAATCTCTCTCGCTCACTCTCTCTTTCTCTGTATATATGTATGTATTTATATATATTTTTAGGCCATTTCTACGCCAACTCGCCACAAGGTTACATCATTCGTACAGAGGCCAAGAGGAGCTTTTGTAACCTTTTTTCGAACAGTTTTTATTATCATTTTCACACCAAAATGCATAATAAAGAAAGAAAAAAACATATATAAGTCGCATTGGAGTATAAGTCACATTTTTGGGGGGAATTTATTTGATAAAACCCAACACCAAGAATAGACATTTGAAAGGCAATTTAAAATAAATAAAGAATAGTGAACAACAGGCTGAATAAGTGTACGTTATATGACGCATAAATAACCAATTGAGAAGGTGCCTGGTATGTTAACGTAACATATTATGATAAGAGTCGTTCAAATAACTATAACATATAGAACATGCTATACGTTTACCAAATAATCTGTCACTCCTAATCGCTTAATCCCATGAAATTTTATACATCTAGTCTCTTGCGTAGATTAGCTCAATTTAATTATTTTATATTTTATGGTAATGTGTTAATAATTTCACACATAAGTCGCTCCTGAGTATAAGTCGCCCTGGACAAAATATGAAAAAAACTGCGACTTATAGTCCGAAAAATACGTTAATTATCTAACCTCAATTAACCCAAAAATACCTTAAAATAAGTATATTCTCGCTAATAACAACTGTACTACTATACAAGTACATATTTTCTATTGTTTTATTGAAAAAAAAACAGCAATGGCCATTTGACTGTCATCTGTTTTTAAAATGAGACACAATTGTGTCAAAGTCATGATTTTTTTTTCATACTTGAAATAATCAATCAATGATTATTTATATAGCCCTAAATCATTAGTGTCTCAAAGGGCTGTACAAACCACAACACAAACCCCAACGACATCCTCTGTAGAGCCCACATAAGGGCAAGGAAGACTCACACCCAGTGGGACGTCGGTGACAATGATGACTATGAGGAACCTTGGAGAGGACCGCAATAAAGAAATAAGAAATCATTACTTTGAAAAAGTAGTTTTATACTTGTGAGTGTTGATGACAAAGCTTTGCAACAGTTGATATTCTAGTTTCAAACATGTTTTACTCAATATAGGTCATTAAATCTCAGCAACAAGCTGTAATATCTTACTTAATGAGATAACTACTCAGTGGCCTAGTGGTGTCCGCCCTGAGATCGGTAGGTTGTGAGTTCAAACCCCGGCCGAGTCATACCAAAGACTATAAAATAATGGGACCCATTTCCTCCCTGCTTGGCACTCAGCATCAAGGGTTGGAACTGGGGGTTAAATCACCATAAATGATTCCCGGGCGCGGCACCGATGCTGCCCACTGCTCCCCTCACTTCCCAGGGGGTGATCAAGGGTGATGGGTCAAATGCAGATGACAAATTTCACCACACCTAGTGTGTGTGTGACAATCATTGGTACTTTAACTTTAAATAAGGACCAAAACCCTTAAAACAAGTAAAAGACTTCAACAGAAGAATTATCTTATAAGACAGAAAATAAGCAAATATCACCCTTATTTTTTAAAATATCTAATCATGCTTAGATTACAGTTTTTGCAGTGTGCACACTGATTTTGAACCTCGTCCATTCTTGAAGCCTTTTATTTGTATTTTCTTATAATAATTACATAATGATATATTATCTCTCCTAAAGCCTAAAGCCTTCTCAAGATGGAAAAAGGAAATGTAGGATTTGATACAGCACCACCTTACCCCGGCCCACCTATGAGCTATGGTGCAGCGCCCCAGCCTGGGTTGTACCCTTCCCCTAATGCGGGACCCCCGAATGTCGCTTACCTCGGAGGTATGTAAATGCTGCCTGTTCAAAATGTGTATACTACCTGGAAAATCTAACTTGTATTGATTGTATTGTTTAGCCTGGAATATGAATTATGTGCTTTATCGCAAGTAATAAATTTTCTTGTGTTTGCCTTCCATCTGCACAGCTCCGACTTCCACAGGTGAGTTTCACAAACAAATCATTGAGCGCACATAAAGATCTGATATTTCGGTTCCCCTTTGTGCAATGCAAAGTACTGCACTGCATTCACACAGCATGAAGAAGCGAACCGCGTGGCCTGTGTGCGTCACAAAGCACCTTTGTTTGTCGTGCTAATGGCAGTTTGGAGCGTTGTTGTCAGATTAAAATTCCTCTGATGGTGTAGTACAGGGGTCGGCAACCTTTACCACTCAAAGAGCCATTTTGACCTGTTACACAAAATAAAGAAAAAAAATGGGAGCCACAAAACTCTTTTGATATTTAAAATGAAATAACACTGCATACAACGTTTTTTTTTGCTTTGTGCAATGTATAAATCAGGGGTCTCAGACATTTATATGAATGCCGTTTGGCAACATCACACTTGCCAACCCTCCTGAATTTTCCGAGGGACTCCTGTATGTCAGAACAACTATTCTCTCGGATGTCTGCTGAGTTTCACCCAAACATCAAAATAAGGGCGTGTTGTGATGGCGTTGCATTTAGCACACTCTACAGCCTCAGCAAACAGCTCGCCAACCCAATCACATGTTGTATGTTGCTAATGTACACATACACAAGCGTCTGCAAGGCATACTTGTTCAACAGCCATACAGGTCACACTGAGGGTGCCCATATAAACAACTTTAACACTCTTACTAATATGCCCCACACTGTGAACCCACACCAAATAAGAATGACAAACACATTTTGGGAGAACATGTTGCGTTTTGGACCCATATTGATGCGCGAAGTGTCACCCCGGATGCTACAGGACTTCGGACAGGCAGGATAGTAGGTAAGAACTGATTTTAATATATAAATGACCGAAAGAACACTTGTACAAAAGGCAAAGAAAAGCGTGCCAATGCACGGAAAGCTAAATGCTAAAGTTTAGCAAGAGTAGAGTCCAGAGTCCAAGGGTCCCCTGTGGGCGGGGCATGTGCGGGAGCCGGCTGGGAAGCTAAGCTAGGACTTAGCAGAGTAAATACAAAGAGTATTACCAAACGCAACTGTTGCATAGAGCAAACAAAAGATCCAGAAAGAACTCAGGTAGCAGGCGGACTTAAATACTAACACAACAATCAAGACCAGGTGTGCGTCAGAAAGTAAGTGCAGTAAGTGCAAATGAAGTAGCCATGATGACAAATACAAACAAGGAAGTGCTCAAACAAAGGGATCGGCAGAGTACAGAAATAAACAAAACACAAAAAGGGATTCAAACATGGACACAAAATGTGATCCGGAACCGGATCACAACATAACATCCGCACTGTAACACAACATAAACACAACTGAACAAATACCCAGACTTCCATGCATCCCTAACTCTTCCGGGCTACATTATACACGCCCGCTACCACCAACGCCCCCAACCCCCTGAATATTACATTTTATTTATAAATAGGTAAGGCAGGCTAAAACATTGTCATGCAGAGATATGAATGCCATTACCTTGCACTACTGTGCAGAAGGCAGTACCGTATTTTTCGGAGTATAAGTCGCTCCGGAGAATACGTCGCACCTGCTGAAAATGCATAATAAAGAAGGAAAAAAACATATATGAGTCGCAATTTTTGGGGAAATGTATTTGATAAAACCCAACACCAAGAATAGACATTTGAAAGGCAATTTAAAATAAATGAAGAATAGTGAACAGGCTGAATAAGTGTACGTTATATGACGCATAAATAACCAACTGAGAAGGTGCCTGGTATGTTAATGTAACATATTATGGTAAGAGTCATTCAAATAACTATAACATATAGAACATGCTCTACGTTTATCAAACAATCTGTCACTCTTAATCGCTAAATCCCATGAAATCTTTTACATCTAGTCTCTTACATGAATGAGCTAAATAATATTATTTGATATTTTATGGTAATGTGTTAATAATTTCACACATAAGTCGCTCCTGAGTATAAGTCGCATGGTATTTACATAAGCACACTATATCCACTCATCACCCTGCAGGATACAACAATAAGTGTCATTCATGCCATTGCTGCTGCTCACTGCTCCCCTCACCTGCCAGGGGGTGATCAAGGGTGATGGGTCAAATGCAGAGAATAATTTTGCCACACCGAGTGTGTGTGTGTGTGTGTGTGTGTGTGTGTGTGTGTGTGTGTGTGTGTGTGTGTGTGTGTGAGACAATCATTGGTACTTTTAACTTATAAGGCAGGATATAGTGATCACACAAATAAAATATTGAAATGTAAAGATCATGTGGAATTACGAACAGTACAAATTTCGTACAAAGTGGGTAACAGATTATTGATAACACATTTTATTAAGACCGGTAAATGTATCATTGGTGCTTCACGGTGGAAGAGGGGTTAGTGCGTCTGCTTCACAATACGAAGGTCCTGAGTAGTCCTGAGTTCAATCCCGAGCTCGGAATCTTTCTGTGTGGAGTTTGCATCTTCTCCCTGTGACTGCGTGGGTTCCCTCCGGATACTCCGGCTTCCTCCCACTTCCAAAGACATTCACCTGGGGATAGGTTGATTGGCAACACTAAAATTGGCCCTAGTGTGTGAATGTGAGTGTGAATGTTGTCTATCTGTGTTGGCCCTGTGATGAGGATGCGAATTGTCCAGGGTGTACCCCGCCTTCCGCCCGATTGTAGCTGAGATAGGCACCAGCGCCTCCCGCGACCCCAAAGGGAATAAGCGGCAGAAAATGGATGGATGGAAATGTATCATTGTGTATAATAATACAATATAAAAAAAGCTATAGGACAAGGGACTCACCCGGGGGGGGCACTTTCCAGTACTCCCTCGAGTTTACCCAAAAAGGGTGGGTACTCTGATCTGCTGTTTGGTGCATAAGCACAAACAGCAGTCAGTACCTGTCCCCCCACCCGAAGGCGGAGGGAGGGTACCCTTTCGTCCACCGGTTTGAACTCCAACGTGCAGGCTTTGAGCCGGGGAGGCAACAAGAATTTCCACCCCAGCCCCTCTCGAGAGAAGTGATTCCAGAGCCCTTGCTGTGCGTCGAAGTGAGTCCGACTATATCCAGCCGGAACTTCTCGACTTCGCGCACTAGCTCAGGCTCCTTCCACCCCCAGTGAGGTGACGTTCCACGTCCCAAGAGCTAGCTTCTGTAGCCGAGGATCGGACCGTCAAGTTCCCTGCCTTCGGCTGCCGCCCAGCTCACATCACACCCAACCTATATGGCCCCTGCTATGGGTGGTGAGCCCATTGGAGGGGTGACCCACGTTGCCTCTTCGAGCTGTGCCCGGCCGGGCCCCATGGGAACAGGCCCGGCCCCCAGGCGCTCGCCATTGTGCCCCACCTGCGGGCCTGGCTCCAGAGGGGGGCTGTCACGCCAAATTTCTTCCCTCCTACAAAAACCTTCCCCCCGGAAGAAACTACTTGAAGGACCCCAATGAGGGTGGAAGGACCTTAAAGCAGCCCACACAGCTGCCTGTTTTAAAAGCATTATAATTGGCTGATTGTCATAGGTGAAAAATAACGGTGAGGAAAAAATATTAGCATTTCAGCATGCTAACTTTTCAAGCTATTTTTGTTTCGCTAATTTTGCAGCTGGGGTTAGTGCGTCTGCCTCACAATACAAAGGTCCTGCAGTCCCGGGTTCAATCCCAGGCTCTGGATCTTTCTGTGTGGAGTTTGCATGTTCTCCCCGTGAATGCGTGGGTTCCCTCCGTGTACTCCGGATCCCTCCCACTTCCAAAGACATGCACCTGGGGATAGGTTGATTGGCAACACTAAATTGGCCGTAGTGTGTGAATGTGAGTGTGAATGTTGTCTATCTGTGTTGGCCCTGCAATGAGGTGGCGACTTGTCCAGGGTGTACCCTGCCTTCCGCCCGATTGTAGCTGAGATAGGCGCCAGCGCCCCTCGCAACCCCAAAAGGGAATAAGCGGTAGAAAATGGATGGATGGAATAATTTTGCAGCTGTAACCCTTAACGGTGAGGAAAAAATATTAGCATTCCAGCATGCTAACCTTTCAAGCTATTTTTGCTTTGCTAATTTTGCGGCAGTATCCCTTAAGAGTCATAGAACTTGGTATTGTCACGCCCTCATTGGGGCCTTTCAGGCATTGGAGGGGCTGTCACGCCAAATTTCTTCCGGGGGGAAGGTTTTTGTACTAGGGAAGAAATTTGGCGTGACAGGGTTCCGGTGACCCCTGTCCGGGTGAGGGAAATCTGGGTCCATAATTTGTCGTCTTCATAAAGCTTTTCATATATATGTATGTATGTATGTATATAAATATATTATTATATTGTATGAACATATAAACCGTGGAAGAAAAAGACGTGTGTTTGTTTATATTTATCTTATTTCCCACTTTCAGTGACTCACGTGGTGGTAGTGCCATCGCTGCAGGAAACTCCAGGACAAGCGCAGTGTCCCCACTGCCAGCAGACGGTGGTCACCCAGATAGAACGCAAAGCAGGCCTGATGACCTGGGGCATCTGTGGAGGCCTCGCCCTCTTCGGGTAAGAACAATTTCAACAGATAAAAAAGGGTGTGGACATATGATGATTTACCTATTTCCTGACATACAAATATTGTTACAATTTTGGACAATCGTGTTGAACAAAGCTTAAAATCATAAGGTTAATGCGTTTGGCTGTGAACTTGCACGCAGTTTTTGAGTCCCCTGAACACAATATTTTTTTTTAAGAGTGTGGCGTACACACTTATGTGGGCATTTGCAATCTAAAGGTAACATCTCCGCCATCCAACAGCTTGCAGACATAAGCAGAAACTAGGTTATAAATGTGGCAGTGGAGCAAAATGTACGTACAATTAACAGAAAAGCATATCCATTGAGTATTATCTTAACCACAAGAAAGTGTGTTAAATGTAGAATCATCATAGGTTCCCTCTCAAGATTATGGAAAACTGAACATACCTTTTTGTTAATGTTTCCTCTTACCTTCAGGTGTTTTCTCTGCTGCTGTATACCATTCTGTGTGGACTCCTGCCAGGATGTGGAGCACCACTGTCCAAACTGCCATAACACCATCCATGTTTACAAGCGATGCTGATCGCACAGTTTTAAGCAGTGACTTTTTCACCATGTTCAAATGTTAACAGTGCTGAGACATTCTGTGAAGTGTGGCTGTGGCAATGGCAGATCGTATAAATACGCATTATAAATCAGCCAGTGGTAGTCGTGATTTAGTGCTAAAACGCAAACCAATTGGCATGTTTTTGTTTGAATCGTCCTTTAGGATTCAAAGAACGTTAAATGCAAAAACAACACATATGCTAAGCTTGCTTGCAAATATTTTTCCACATGTATTCAACTGTGTGTTGCAGAATTACAATTAAAAAAAAAAAGAACTTGTCAAGTTTATTATGTAGTGCAATGGTTCTCAAACTTTTTTTCCACCAAGTACCATCTAAAAAAACACTTAACCTCTACAAGTACCACCTTTTTGACCAACAATAGAATACAGTCACATAGTAGGCCTAAGTATTTATTGAAACAAGGTAGAGGCTTTTTTTAACAAGTATATTTCATATTTTTGGCCACTTTGACATTATACACAGATTGATCAGTAACACTGTGTTTGAATACAGGAAAATAAAACCATCCATCCATCCATTTTGTACCACTTGTCCCTTTTGGGGTAGCAGGGGGTGCTGGAGCCTACCTCAGCTGCATTCGGGCGGAAGCCTAGTACACCCTGGACAAGTCGCCATCTCATCACCTCATTGGGGGCGTTATAGCTCGGTTGGTAGAGCGGCCGTGCCAGCAACTTGAGGCTTGCAGGTTCAATCCCGCTTCCGCCATCCTAGTCACTGCCGTTGTGTCCTTGGGCAAGACACTTTACCCACCTGCTCCCAGTGCCACCCGCACTGGTTTAAATGTAAAAATTAGATATTGGGTTTCACTATGTAAAGACCTTTGAGTCACTAGAGAAAAAGCGCTATATGAATATAATTCACTTCACTTCACTCATCACAGGGCCAACACAGATAGACAGACAAGATTCACACTCACATTCACAAGCTAGGGTCAATTTTAGTGTTGCCAATCAACCTATCCCCAGGTGCATGTCTTTGGAAGTGGGAGGATGCCGGAGTACCCGGAGGGAACCCACACAGTCACGGGGAGAACATG
>NC_084633.1:7612140-7614640 GCF_033978795.1 Nerophis ophidion | reverse complement strand
TGGGAGTCTCCTTGGAAAATCGGGGTGGGGGGGGTTAGCAAGTATGAGTATTAGCGGTGAATGCGGTGTTACAGCGACACCGCCGCTGTATAATACCGGCGGGCCAGCTCTAATGTTAATTTGATATTGCCTCAAGGGCCAAATGAAAATACACGGCGGGCCAAATTTGGCCCGCGGGCCAGAGTTTGACACCCATGTATTAGACGGATGGGTGATGATGAATTGCAAAGGAATTCACTTTAAAATGTAGGCGTGGCATGATGCCATCCTGTGATCTGATAGTTCGCCATAAAACTTTCACAATTTCTACCTTGGCTCCACAAACTCAGATCTTGATCAAAATTGGTACAAATGATGATGATGACACCCAAAGTGCAAGGGGGGTCAGTGTGAGGAACTCGCATGGCTGCCGTTGTGTGACCCCAGAAACCAGGAACCCAGGAGAGCTGAGAGCAGGTAAGATGATTTTAATGATCATCAAATAAAAACAAACATGAAGCAGTCATGCAAACAAAAGTTCCATACATTGATTTATCCTCGACCCCTGAGGAGTGCGCGAGTGAAAACCTAAATAGACATATGTTGATTGGCAGCAGGTCTGGACCGGCTGCCAATCATCGGCAAGTGACGAGAAACAGTGCGCCGCGGAAACAAACAGGAAATATAACAAAATAAGAGCACTGACGGGAAGTAAATACAAAAACAAAGAAAACCAACAGAAATAAAGTGAAAGATCGTCACAGTCAGTACATATTGGTACACATTTGTGGTGGGCGGAGCCTGGTGGCCAAATCCGCCCCTCGCCATCAAACTGTCATTAATTCTCTTTAAATCAGGGGTCTCAAAGTCACTTCACCTGGGGGCCACTGGACGCAGAGTCTGGGTGAGGCTTGGACCCAAGAAAATATTTCTTTAAAAAAAATGTTGCATTCTCCTCAGCTTGTGTAGTTGTATAATGACAATTCAAATTGTATCCCTAGTGCACCGCAACTTTCTCAGGTGCCCCTGTGCTCAATTGTCTTTCCTCATCACAAACCTTTCCCTTCACTGCAGGCTTTGAAAAAGACACATTTGGGGTTGTGGAATATATTTGTATTTAGCCGACGCACGGAGAATAATGTTACTTCCGCAATGTGTGTCGTTCTGCTTTTCCTCCCTACAGCAACACGGCGGTTGGCGGATAGTAGCCGGGAAAGTAAAGTAAAGCGAGCGCAAAAAAGTGACGTCTCCCGCAGTGTTATCCGGCGTCATGTAGAAATACAAGCAGTGTTCATCGTGTGAGGCGATGCAAATTGAACAATATAAAAAAACAATTAACGGTTTGAATTGGTACAGGTTATCGGGGACTGTTATTACTGACGGACAGGTGTCGCGGTGTGTCTGCAGCCAGGCAAGTAGGAAAACCCTCGTCTCCCTGGCACCGTCTCTGTCGCTTTCCCTCATTTTCCGCTTTTCCACCAACGCAGGGGTAGGCAACTCAGAACGTTGAACGAGCCATTTTGGACCCAAATAACACAACGCTGTCAAGTGCCATTCATATAAAACTTGCGGGCCGCACTATCATTAAACTTTCATACTAAGGTGGGGGCCGCAAAATGTCTCGCAGGCCGAAATTGGCCCGCGGGCTGCATGTCTGAGACCCCTGATTTAGATGATGGATTTCCTTCTAAACTGATATGAGGCTTTTAGGTTGGGGTCTGATCATGACTTGTCGTTGATATCGACACCAACATTGCCCCCTTGTGGTGGAAAATTATTACAGTGGTAACTTCCTTCCATATGCACCAATAGTCCTGATTTTTTTATGATGGGTTGGGCCATTGGGAAGGCCTTGACTGCATGTGTCATACTTGCCCGCCGACTCACGTGAACCCCAAGTTGCATGGTGGTGCAAGGGCCCTCTCAACGCTGCTTGCAGCTTTAATATCAAAGTTATAATTGCAAAAACTGCATATTACAAACCCTGGCCTAAAACTACTTTGTTTTTAAAGTGTTATTAGGTTATTTTTACTTTCATGTTGCTGTGACAAAAAATAAACAAAAATACATGTTTTTGTTTGTATTTAGATTATTTCCAACTTTCAGACACTCACGTAGAGACAGCGCCTATAGTCGCAAGATACCTTGGGACAAGACCCAAGACCCACTATCGTGAAAGGGTGACCTGACGGCTTTGGTGTCCTCATGTTATTAGGGTTAAAAGGGGATGGCTGTGCCAGCAACCTGAGAATTCCTGGTTCAATCCCCACCTTCTACCATCCTAATCACTTCCGTTGTGTCCTTGAGCAAGACACTTTACCCTTGCTCCTGATGGGTCCTGGTTAGCGCCTTGCACGGCAACTCCCACCATCAGTGTGTGAATGTGTGTGTGAATGGGTGAATGTGGAAATAATGTCAAAGCGCTTTATGTTCCTTAAAAAAAACGTAGAAAAGCGCTATACAAGTATAACCCATTTATAAAAGACAACACATTAAATCTACTTTAGAGATAATCGAGAAC
>NC_084633.1:7539640-7609640 GCF_033978795.1 Nerophis ophidion | reverse complement strand
CTCTGAGGAAGCACGCGGAGGAGGTGAGACCGCTGGACCCTCGAATAAACACATTACTCAAATAATTGTATTTATTCCACAGCGCTGTGGAGTCATGTGTTTTTTTGTTTGTTTTTTTACCGTGCTAGCGCAGGTTAGCTGCGTATTAACGTGCACATGAGCGGGCAGCATCCCGGTGCAGATGTAAACAAAACAGTGTCATGCTAACCGTATGCTAACCTTAGCTTTTGTGACTCTTGTAATCTCCAGTGCCAGTGAACGCACCTGTTCTACAAGCACACCTGTTAACACGTCATTAGACCGTGAACGAACCGCGTAAGAACTCCTGTGAGACCATAACAGGCGTGACTCAGCAGTTTAGGCCATCACTGAGTCAGGTGTGTTCCCCCAACCACTAGGGATGGGTACCTTTCACATTTGATCCTGGACAGTACCATTTCCAGGTACCTGGAATTTTTTTAATTGAACCTTAACCCTTAGATGCATAAGTGGGTCAAAAATGACCCGGTGAGGTTGTTTTCTTGAAATATCTTTGTAATGAAAATTTTTTAACATTTCATATTCCAGGTATTCCTCAAAAAACATGTTTTTGACATAATTCCATTTACATTTCTAATTTACCTTTTAAAAATTTTAAGAAATTTTAGTTTTTGTACTACTACCCCAAGCTTCCATAAGTGGGTCACAAATGACCCGCATGCATTTTCTTTGGAATCCAATGGGAACCTTCAATTCTTATCAGCTGTGGCTGTCTGGAATAAATAAATTGTGGACCACACGGGCTATATCAGAAGTTTGACACTTCAGGAAGACTATTTTACACAGCAATAGCTGATACATGTAAGTATTATTGTCATATAGTATTGTGTGTGTGTGTTTTTCATGACTTATTCACTAGCCTTGTTTATAACTAGCTAAAACTAGCTAGCTAACTAAGTCAGCTAACATTACTATTTGTATTGTGTTCGTGCGTGTGAGAGTGTTTGTATTATTCATCAATAAATTAACCTACTTTACAACTAGCTAACACTAGCTAGCTAACTAAGTTAGCTAACATTACTATTTGTATTGTGTTTGTGTGTGTGAAAGAGTGTTAGTATTATTCATCAATAAATTAGCCTACTTTACAACTAGCTAACACTAGCTAGCTAGCATTACTAAATGGTATTTAGTGTGTATGTGTGTGTAAGTGAGTGCTACATATTGATCTATTGAAAACATTACTCTCATGTTTCTTCATCAAGGTGTCATGGCTGCTAGATACACAGTTGAAATGGTCCTACAGATGCTGGATGATGGAGAGGCAGTAACGGGGTTGGACTCAGAGTCTGAAATTTCTGATGATGAGGACCCAGACTATTGTCCAGGTGGCAGTGGCAGTCGTCCACCTGGAAATCCAACTGAACAGGATCAATCTGACTCAGAAGATTCCTCTTCGGTGTCCTCTGAAGAAGAAAATATCATGTCCAACAGAATGAGTCAGAAGGGCTCTTACTGGAGCGAGTTACCTCCCACCCAGGGTAGAACACAGAGCCACAATATCATCAGAAGTCGGTCAGGGCCTGCAGAAGGGCTTAGCACCACTGTCTCACCAAAAGATGCATGGGAGCTCTTTATCACTGATGATATAATACAAGAGGTGATGAAGTGCACAAACTTGGAAGGACGGAGAGTAGCAACAGCTAGAAGAAAAGAATGGACAAATGTCACCAAAGATGAATTCATGGCCTTCATTGGATTGACCCTGCTTGCAGGAAGTGAGAAGAACTGGGATGTTTCAGTCCGTGAGCTTTTTGGGAGTCCTCTACATAATCCCATGTACAAGGCCACTATGGCTGTTGGAAGATTTGAAGACATTCGCCGTACCTTGCGCTTCGATGATAAGAGGACCAGAGCCTTCCGACTGGAAACAGACCATATGGCAGCCTTCCGCTATGTCTGGGACCTATTCCTGGTCAACTGCAGACAGCGATTCATCCCCAGTGATTGTGTCACTGTGGACGAACAGCTTGTGCCATTCAGGGGTAGGTGCAAGTTCTTACAGTACATGCCAAGCAAGCCCGCCAAGTACGGCCTAAAGATCTTCTGGGTTTGTGATGCACGCATCCCCTATGCAATAGATGGTATAGTTTACACAGGGAGACAACCAGGTGAAGAGGTTCAGAAGAATCTGGGGGAAAACATTGTCAAGCAGTTGTGTGGTAGATTTAGAAACACAGGTCGCAACATCACAATGGATAACTTTTTCACCAGTGTGCCTCTTGCACAGCATCTTCTAGAGAAGGATCTCACTATTGTGGGGACTCTACGTATGAACAAGCCAGACATCCCTCCTCTGATGAAGCCTTCCAAGTCCAGGGAGGTTCACAGCACAGAGTTTGGATTCAACAACAGCCTTACCATGGTCAGCTATGTCAGAAAGAAAGCAAAAGCTGTTGTGCTCCTGAGCACGATGCACCACGACAAATAAGTGGATGAAAATAGCAGAAAGAAAAAAACAGAAGTGATCACATTTTACAACAAGACGAAAGGAGGTGTAGACACCACTGACCAGATGGTTGGAACCTACACCTGCAAGCGCCAAACACAGAGGTGGCCCATGGTGTTGTGGTACAACATAATTGACATCGCCACCCTGAATTCATACACCTTTTTCACGGCTCAGCACCCAGATTTCAAGAGCGGCATCACCAATGCACGACGGATCTTCCTCAAAGAGCTGTCAAAGGAGCTTGTCACCCCACACATGAGGAGTCGACTGGAAGGCTGCCCCCAACTGCAAACCCCGATTATTGAAGCAATGGAAAGGTGTGGGGTGACAAAAGCCAAAATCCAGCCACAGGTGAGAAGCAGACAGGGCCAACCAAAGAGAAAGAGGTGTCAGATCTGCCCAAGTAACAAAGATCGCAAAGTTAACAACAGTTGTGGGAAATGCAATGTACCTGTGTGCAATGATCACAGCCAGAAACAGGTAGTTTGTCTGAACTGCATACAATGATGAGACCAGGCAAAACAGGGAAAAGAAAGAAGAACTGTCAATGACTGGACATACATACACACACGCACACACAATGGATGTTCACATTTTTTCTATTGCTGTTCTGGGTAATTTTGTTTTAAATTGTGAAGAAGAAAATTGAAGAATAAAGATATTTCAAACATGAAATCATTCTTGTGTGGTCCTAAATATATTACAAAATATTATACAAGTGATTATTCTTCACCAAAATGACAACAAATGGCATGAAAACACGTTGATTCTAACATGGGTCATTTTTGACCCACTTGTGGAAGAGTGTAGGGTCCAGTCACTCGTGCATCTAAGGGTTAAAGGCCTACTGAAACCCACTACTACCCACCACGCAGTCTGATAGTTTATATATCAATGATGAATTATTAACATTGCAGCACATGCCATTACGGCCTTTTTAGTTTACTAAATTGCAATTTTAAATTTCCCGGGAGTTTCTTGTTAAAAAACGTAGTGTAATGATGCGCGGATAGACAATCATATCATCCGCAACCGCATCACTAAAGTCGTCATCCACCCGCCATCCACCCGAACCAACATTTTATCAACACTGCAACCGCCCGCCACCCGCCCGTTGTTATATTTCAGGGGTCGGTAGCCTTTACCACTCATAGATCTAATTGGACCCGTTTCACAGAGTATAGTAGACAATGGGAGCCGCTAACATTCTCGCGACTGTTTGCTGGTGCTTATCCAGATAACAAGAATAAGGGCGTGCTATGAAACAATTGCCTTTGACTCCTTCTACAACAAGTACAAACTGTTTGCCAGTCCAGCTACATGTTGTGTGCAGCTTCCACAGACACACTTACAAGATTGAAAGGCAATACTGGGTGACACAGAGTACACTGATGGTTGTGATATAAACAATTTTAACACTCTTACTAATATGCACCATGCTGTGAAGCCACACCAAACAAGAATGACAAACACATTTCGGGAGAACATCCTCACAGTAACACAACATAAACGCAACACAAAAAATACCCAGGATCCTTTGCATCCATGACTCTTCCTGAATATATTTTACGCCCCCAACCCCGCCCACCTTACCAACGCACGAGGGAGTGGGTGGGGGGGGGGGGCATGGGGTTTGGTGCTAGCGGGGTGTATACTATAGTCAGGAAGAGTCATGGATGCAAAGGATTCTGGGTATTTGTTGTGTTGCGTTTGTGTGTTACTGTGAGGATGTTCTCCCGAAATGTGTTTGTCATTCTTGTTTGGTGTGGCTTCACAGCGTGGCGCATATTAGTAAGAGTGTTAAAATTGTTTACATCACAACCATCAGTGTACTCTGTATCACCCAGTATGCCTCTCAGTCGTGTGCGTGTATCTGCGGAAGCCACATATAACATGTTGCTGGGCTGGCATGCAATTTGTACTTGTTGTAGAAGGCGTCAAAGGCAATGGCTTCATAGCACGCCCTAATTCTTGTTAACTGGGTGACCGCCAGCAGATAATCGCGGGTATGTTTGCGGCTCCTGTTGTCTTCTTTACTTTGTGACACGGGTCAAAATGGCCCTTTGAGTGGTAAAGGTTGCCGATCCCTGAACCATGTATATCAAATATTTCCGAATGGTTCACCCGCCACCCGCCCGAATCTATTTAAAATCTAATTTTTCGTCATGTCACCCGCCCGACCACTCCGCGGATGAGACCGCGAACTGCGCATCTCTAACATGTACGCAAGACGTCACGGGCTGTTAGGAATATGAGTGCTGCACACACACACACACACACACACACACACACACACACACACACACACACACACACACACACACACACACACACACACACACACACACAGTTAAAAATCGTCTGCTTTAACGGCATAATTACACAGTATTTTGGACATCTGTGTTGCTGAATCTTTTGGTTCAATTAATAATGGAGAACTCTAAGTAGAAAGATGGAGGTGGGAAGCTGTTGCCTTCAGCCACACAAACACACGGTGTTTCCTTGTTTAAATTTCCCGGAGGTGAAGCTTTACTATGGATCAGAGCGGTCAAGCGAACATGGTTCCCGACCACTTGTCAACCAGCAGGTTTCGGTGAGAAAATTGTGGTAAAAAGTCGCCACTTACCAGAGATCAGCTGAGCTTGTGCCGTCCGTACAGCTGCCGTCGACTTCCATCTGACACTGGCCTCAAGACACCCGAGGATAGACCCTTCCGACTATCAGGTACTATTAAACTCACTAAAACACTTGCAACACAATAGAAAGATAAGGGATTTCCCAGAATTATCCTAGTAAATGTGTCTAAAAACATCTGAATCCGTCCCTATGCAATCAGGTTGTTATTTTTTTTTCAACTTGATTTTTTTTTTTTTTTTTTTTTTTTTTTCAAGCCCGTCGCTATCAATATCCTTAAACACAAATCTTTCATCCTCGGAAAATTATCGTTTTTTCGGTCCGAATAGCTCTTCTTGTTGGAGGCTCCCATTAAAAACAATGTGAGGATGTGAGGAGCCATCAACGGGTAACGTCATCGTCTGCGACTTCCGGGAAAGGCAGGGCTTTTCTGTTAGCGAACAAAAGTTGCAAACTTTATCGTGGATATTCTCTACTAAATCCTTTCAGCAAATATATGGCAATATCGCGAAATGATCAAGTATGACACATGGAATGGACCTGCTATCCCCATTTAAATAAGAAAATCTAATTTCAGTAGGCCTTTAAATTACTCTCTGTATTTGACCAATCCCCTGGTTCCGCTCCCTGGGAGGTGACACGAGCAGTGAGCAGCAGCGGTGGTCACGCTCGGGAACCATTTTGGTGATTTAACCCTCAATTCCAACCCTTGATGCTGAGTGCCAAAAAGGAAGGTAATGGGTCCCATTTTTATAGTCTTTGGTTTGAACTCAGAGCGGACACTCTAACCACAAGGCAACTGAGCAGTTCTTTTTAGTTGTATTATACAAACCCCGTTTCCATATGAGTTGGGAAATTGTGTTAGATGTAAATATAAACGGAATACAATGATTTGCAAATCATTTTCAACCCATATTCAGTTGAATATGCTACAAAGACAACATATTTGATGTTCAAATAGATGAACTTTTTTTTTTTGCAAATAATCATTAACATTTGAATTTGATATCAGCAACACGTGACAAAGAAGTTGGGAAAGGTGGCAATAAATACTGATAAAGTTGAGAAATGCTCATCAAACACTTATATGGAACATCCCACAGGTGTGCAGGCTAATTGGGAACAGGTGGGTGCAATGATTGGGTATAAAAGCAGCTTCCATTAAATGCTAAGTAATTCACAAACAAGGATGGGGTGAGGGTCACCACTTTGTAAGCAAATTGTCGAACAGTTTTAGAACAACATTTCTCAACGAGCTATTGCAAGGAATTTAGGGATTTTACCATCTACGGTCCGTAAAATCATCACAAAGTTCAGAGAATCTGGAGAAATCACTGCACGTAAGCGATGATATTACGGACTTTTGATCCCTCAGGCGGTACTGCATCAAAAACCGACATCAGTGTGTAAAGGATATCACCACATGGGCTGAGGAACACTTCATAAAACCACTGTCAGTAACTACAGTTGGTCGCTACATTTGTAAGTGCAAGTTAAAACTACTATGCAAAGCCAAACCCATTCATCAACAATATCCGGAAACGCCGCCGGCTTGGCTGGGCCCGGGCTCACCTAAGATGGACTGATGCGAAGTGGAAAGGTGTTCTGTGGTCTGACAAGTCCACATTTCAAATTATATTTGGAAACAGAGGATGTGGTGTCCTCCAGAACAAAGAGGAAAATAACCATTCGGATTATTATAGGCGCAAAGTTCAAAAGCCAGCATCTGTGATGGTATGGGAGTGTATTAGTGCCCAAGGCATGGGTAAGTTACACATCTGTGAAGGCACCATTAATGCTGAATGGTCCATGCAGGTTTTGGAGCAACATACGTTGTCATCCAAGCAACGTTCTCATGGACGCCTCTGCTTATTTCAGCAAGACAAGTGTTACAACAGTGTGGCTTCGTAAAAAAAGAGTGCGGGTACTTTCTTGCCCCGCCTGCAGTCCAGACCTGTCTCCCATCGAAAATGTGTGGCGCATTATGAAGCGTAAAATACGACAGCGGAGACCCCGGACTGTTGAACGACTGAAGCTCTACATAAAGCAAGAATTGGAAAGAATTCCACTTTCAAAGCTTCAACAATTAGTTTCGTCAGTTCCCAAACGTTTATTGAGTGTTGTTAAAAGAAAAGGTGATGTAACACAGTGGTGAACATGCCCTTTCCCAACTACTTTGGCACGTGTTGCAGCCATGAAATTCTAAGTTAATTATTATTTTGCAAAAAAAATAAAGTTTATGAGTTCGAACACCAAATATCTTGTATTTGTAGTGCATTCAAATGAATATGGGTTAAAAATGATTTGCAAATCATTGTATTCCGTTTGTATTTGCATCTAACACAATTTCCCAACTTATATGGAAACAGGGTTTGTATATTATATATTATCATTTTAGTTACGTTTGTGAGTTAATATATAGTTTAGTTATTTAAAAAAAAAAATGAACCTTAACAGTGAGCTGACAATGATAACTGTGCTGTCCATTTTTTATGTCCTGATTTCTTACTCTTCTGAGTCTCCTTATCAATATTATATGTATTATATTACATCTGTCCATTTTCGACCGCTTGTCCCTTTCGTGATCGCTGGGGGTTGGTGGTGCTTGAGCTAGGGCTGTAACGGTACACAAAAATTTCGGTTCGGTACGTACCTCGGTTTAGAGGTCACGGTTTGGTTAATTTTCGGTACAGTAAGAAAACAACAAAATATACATTTTTTTGGTTATTTATTTACCAAATTTGAAAACAATGGCTTTATCCTTTTAACATTGGGAAAACTATAATAATTCTGCCCACGTTAATCCACATTAAACTGCCTCAAGTTGTTGCTTTGATTAAATAAAATGAAAAAACCTTTCTTCTGCATATAAAAAGTGCAACATTAAACAGTTTCCATTGAAACTGTTTGTCAACTCATCATGCTTAATTTATTACAGTATTTGGGAAGCCTGTAGTTGAGTTTTATTATGTAAATGTTGTATTTTTATCAACATGTGATAGAAGGGACCCTGCTATTCAAAACTAGGCTGCTACATTACTAATGATTAATGTAACTATTGCTGAAAAATAGTACAATTGCAATAGGAGAGACTATTTATCCCTAAACACAATGGAGTTCAATGAAATAACAGACAGACAGAGCTTTGCTGCCCCTAACAGGCACACGCGCACACACACACACACACACACACACACACACATACATACACACACACACACACACACACACACACACACACACACACACACACAGAGCAAAATGAGCTAACGTTACGCTAAAAGCTACTTAGCCTTCACTTCAAGCCTATACTGTGAGCTAGCTGAGCTGCAGTTTAAGTTTCTAGAAGGTCAACGGGCTCATAGTGATGTTTGTACTAGTTATGACTGGGAAGTGTTTAGTATCATTTGGGTAGAGTCCGCTGCTCCCCTGCTAGTTATGACTGGGAAGTGTTTAGTATCATTTGGGTAGAGTCCGCTGCTCCCCTGCTAAAGGAATATCTCTGCTCGACGCTAAAGCATTGACTACCTCGCTCTGAATACGCACTGCTGATTGGCTCTTACATCGCTCTGAAAACGCACTGCTGATTGGCTTTGTATGTAACCAATCAGATGGTTGTGTGGACGGGACAATGCTGGGTGCTCACTGCTCAGACAGAGGCAGAAAGCAGAGCAGCTTGTGAAGACTTCTGCTTCCAAACTCGTTCGGTACGCCCGCGTGCCGAACCGAAACCCCCGTACCGAAACGGTTCAATACAAATACACGTACCGTTACACCTCTAGCTGGAGCCTATCCCAGCAGCTCTCGGGCGGAAGGCAGGTACTCCCTGCACAAGTCACCACCTCAGCGCAGGGCTCACACAGATTGACAGACAACATTCACACTCACACGCTATATTTTCATATATTATATATATATTATATAAAATACTTTGTATGACTTTAGCTGGCAGGGAGTAGTCTTTGAAAGTCTAGTATTTGTTTGTGTTTATGCTGTAAGGGCCTGATTTACTAAAGCTTTGCGTGTATTAAAACACGTGTAAACTTGATAGCATGATTTACTAAGGCTATGTCCTAACTAAGCCAGAAAACCCCTTAAAGGAAAAATGATTTAGCCACACTAATTCGTTTAAGATTCCCCTCCTTGGAGAATTCTTTACATGGGTAAGTGCGCCGTCTATTTCTTGAATCCCTGGCTCTTAGCTTTATATGGACTCATTGATCGTTTACACACTGAGTTCGGAGAGGTAGTGACGCCAGAAAGGCCGCGCCCCCAGCTTCAAACTAAAGCTGGCTGGAAATATGGAGGCGAGTCATCCAGACATGCCCGTGTTTCTCCTTCTGCCTGCACAGACGCTTGTGGAAATCCCCCATTAATACCTAAAGAGAAAGCGATTGCAGCTATTTGGGATACAACACTTCTCAGGCGGCAAGATAACTTTCAAATGTCCAGGTCATCTGTGATTCTACTTACCGAAAAACATTGTCCATTTGTCAAAGAAGAGAAAACGAGAATGTGGGCTCCCGTGCATGTGATTAAAGAAAGGTAGCGTGTGCTTTGTATTACCTGGCCGTCGAGGGAAGACTACGGAAAACGGCGAATGCCTTTTGGACTGGCAAAGCAGACTGTATCAGTTATTGCTCGCCATGTATGTCGCAGACTCAACGTCTAAGTCCAGAGTATATAAAGTCACCAAAAACGAATGGACAATGAAGGTGAATGCTAAAGATTTAGGAGTGTCCTGACCAGATATCGAAATTCCTTGCTTGATTGACATCAAATGTTATTTAACACATTGTTTACTTTCGCATGTCCATTAAAGATGTTATTAATTTATGATGCCTCAGGTTTGATTCACTACATTAGGCCCCCACAACACACAGGATTTCAGTTAACTGAAATACCACAACACTGGATATTGTTGGGGCAGGGGTCTTAAACGACCATTGTGTGTGTGTGTGGACAAGGATATGCTTAGGTGGGATTTACCCTGGATAACTTAGTGTAGGTCTCGGTCTTCAGTAGTATGAAAAATATATGCCGACCATCAAAATGCCCACAGTACTGTGAAGATAAAATGCAAATATATTATACAGCACGCGCATTGTGGTTAGCAACACTCATCACCGTTTTGGTTGCACTATTTTGCATTTCATTTTACACGTTTGAAAAGGACCTGCCAACTGACACAGTTCCACACACCGCTGTGAGAGAGGAATGCTCGCGCTGCAAAGACACACAATGGACAGAGAATCCTCCGACCCACGTGTACCTTTCAACATGTGTGGACGTTCAGGAATAAAAAATATTAGACCTTTATCTATTTTGCAACATCCTTTTAAATTTTCATAAAGCTGCTATATGACTTAAAGGGCTGATTAAAACAAATTCAATTGATGTGTTTTGGTGACATTTAATATTTTTTAATAACATTCGTTTTTTCACATAGAATATATTACTAACCTCCTTCTTGAAGTTTTTGCATCTTGAGCATAGTAGTACTGTAGTACAGCTTCCCTCCATGCACTTTCAGCAGTAAAAAGAAAATGGTGTCAATGTTGATGCACTGCAGAACTGCTTCTAAAATGCCCGAACAAAAATGTACGTCTCCTGCATGTTTGAAAACATAGCAAAACACCCCAGGTGGTAGCATAATAACATGAATGTGCAGTAAATGAGTGTCTCTGTGGTGATGCCCGGTATAGTACACACAAAATCCTCATTTAAATAAGGCGGTCTGCACCACATTTTTTAATTGCATACACAGTTTTAGAAGATCGCATGCAACACACCCACTAAAAGTGCATGCTATTTTACAGATTGCACACGCTGTTTAGCGTGAGGTATTTGGATATTAGTAAATCCGGCCCTAGGTATTGTACTTATTATACACTGCTGTTTGATTGTAATGTGCCTTTTGGTTGTAGTTTTTGTTACCAAATGTGGAGGTGTAGAAATCGCCATGAAAAATTTGGGCTGTGCGTCACATTTAGTTATCCTTTCACAGGGTTTCCCCTTAAGGTAAATAGTAGCCGCTGGAGCAGAGTTAAGGACATCACCTTTTTGTATGTTGGCAGACTTGTCAGCGATCCTGTTCTGTCTGCCTGTAATGTTTGTCTGATGTTGAATGGGATTGTGCTGAAAATCTTAATTTCCCCTCGGGGATTATTAAAGTATTTCTGATTCTGATTCTGATGCGGGGCACCGCCACAAATCTGCATTACTACCCCTGTGAAAGCATACAAAACACCTCCGTCCTACACAAGCATGCCGACTAGCCATTGACTAGCGGGTGTCATGACTAGTGATGGTGCTTAGACAACATCTGGAGAAGGTCTGCAACATTTAAAAGATTAAATCGAATAATCGGATTAGAAAAAGCTTTGATTTATTGTATAATCTGTGGCTTCTATTAATCGTCATTACTAAGATAATCAATAGATGTATAGATATCCATTCCATAGTGTGGTAACACTCCACTTTTCTATTAAAATATGCAAACCACAGGTGTATACAATTCAGCCGGGGGATATTTACGGACTGCGGATAATTTTTTTTATAGGCCTGTGGCACATTCTGTAAACAGTATAAATTGGGCTAGGCGATATGGGCCGAAACTGATATCGCTGTGTTTTTAGTCCGAATGCCGATATACGGTATCTTAAAAAAACTTGCAAAGTGCTTAAGGTTGCCTAAGTGTTTTTGGGGTACTCAAATTATTTTTGTTGGAAGTAGTAACGTAACGTGTTGTTAATTCTTATAGAGTAATTAGTTAGCCGTTACTATGTCGAAACAGTTTTGGTAAATTTTGTTCATTAACGTTAGGTTTATAGCCTCAAGCTTGTGCGCGGGGATAGATGGAGTTTGGACTTGCTCTCTGTGATGAAGGCCGCTGGCTGTACAGTTTGAAATTACTCATCAGCCACCGAGCCGCTACATCACAGTAGGTTAGTCTGCACAAGCTATGGGGAGAGGCACTTTCAAGCCGAGGAGGAGCTAAACATTTGACACTCAGAGCGAGCATTATAGAGGAGCTATCGCAAACTGCTGTGCTAAGTTGCTAACCGAATTGAACAACATAAACAAATTAGATTTGTGATTAAGTCGCTACAAGGAGTGATATAGGTTCTCAAGCAAATTTGTTTGCTGTAATGACTCAACTATAGCCAAATGCAGTCGGTGACTCAAAGCATTGCATCACTCGCGAGTCGAGAAGTCAGCACGAGAGCTGCCATATTCTTTTAAAAAGTTTGTTGAGTTGCATCATTGTGCGTCACAAAAGCCTACGTAAACACAAAAGGGGCGGGGTTGAGCCAGAGTGAATGCCCTGTGCAACGACCGTCAGCAAACTGCCATTGCGGCATAGCTCGGTTGGTAGAGTGGCCGTGCCAGCAACTTGAGGGTTGCAGGTTCGATTCCCGCTTCCGCCATCCTAGTCACTGCCGTTGTGTCCTTGGGCAAGACACTTTACCCACCTGCTCCCAGTGCCACCCACACTGGTTTAAATGTAACTTAGATATTGGGTTTCACTATGTAAAGCGCTTTGAGTCACTAGAGAAAAGCGCTATATAAATATAATTCACTTCACAATTCACTTCACATTACAGAGGCACATCAAAAGATACCGGTATGGCGATATTGTCTCAAATATACATCTCTCTCTAAAATATACTGGTATTATTTATAATAATACCGGTATACCACTCAGCCCTATGTAAGTACAAAATAAATTCAACAAATAGTGCAAAAAAAGTCATGCTGTAATGTAGCAACGATAATTATGATAGATTTTATTTGTTATGCACTTTTTATTTAAATAAATCTTAAAGTGCTATGAAACAGACCAGTATTTAAAACAATAAAAGCTTCAGTATTAAAACTGATATAATACGTAGACACTATCAGTGAAGCATAAGAAACACAGAACGTACAAAATTGTGGATTTTTTTTTTAACATGTACAGTGTGTCTATTTATTTTGAGTTATTTAAAAAAAAGATTTTAGTGCGTGTAGAAGTACTTTTTGAGCACATTTAAATGTTCATATTGTGGCTTTCCTAATATTTGTAAGGAGAAAAAGCTGAATTGTTGATGCTAATAATGCAAGGATGTGTACGTTTTTTTTTGTTTTTGTTTTTTTACCTTTTTGAAAAATAACATGAACATAAGTCATGGCCGATGATGCCAAAGGTATGATGGTGTTAGACAGTCCAATTTTTTAAAGACATTTTACATACTGTAATGAAGCATGTAGAGGACCACACTCCGCATACAAAAGAGTCTCATACATCCCAGACAACAAACAGGAAGTAACTTTATATTCTTCCCCTAACAGGAAGAACCCTTGGAAAATACAAAGACTCAATGTGTCAGAGGATTAACAAAAGGTGCAACAACATAAGATAATATATTTCAGTTTTTGACTTGGATGATGGCTCCAGTGTGTGAATAGGCTTTGTTCTATATGTTCACTTTTATATGACAAGCGATGAGATGAGGGAGACTTAGACCTGCTGTCACGGCTTATTCTTGACTCAGGGCATTTGGACTGGAGGAACTGTGACGCTCAAGAAATGTGACAGCTAGATAGATGGGCTCAGCAATAACAGAACGGATACTCAAGGAAGAGCGGAGAGGCAGGATATAACTTCCAAGTCATGTGATTCTTTGTCAGGTATTTAAAAAAAGGAGAACATTCTCTTCCTTGCAGCTTGCATTTCCCTTTTTTGCCATAAAGTTTTTTGAAATTGATCCCATAATGTGTGTTCATATGCTGACAGTTAAGCATAAACACTTTACACTTTCCATTGTAAACCTTCTACTTCCTGGAATGCGCATTGAATGGCCTGCTACTCTGTATAGATTTTAGCTGTCCAGTTTGCAGGCACACATGGTAAAGAACAGCATTATTAATCATCTTCCTCCTATTTTTTTTTTTTATAAATGCAAGAAATATAAATACATCTCGGTTAATTTTCAGTTCCTCTTTTACATGCATTTGCCAGTTGATAATCGCAATTCGAACAAAGGTTGCCACCTGAGGTTTTTTTTTTTACTTGTACTTAGTTTCATTTTTGAGACAGTCTTATACCGCATTGAGCCTGGCTCTCTGCATTGTGTTTTGTACTTCATGGATGCAACAATGAACCAGTTGAACTATTGTTGATTAAAAATGTCACAATTATTTAATCGCAAAGGCTCCTATACCATGGGATTCAGTCCTCCTCACTCGCTATAAACGGACATTATATTGGTATGTTATTTCCTGCACAATAGCCACAGAATAAAAATGAAGTTACACCAGCGATGCACATGCTTATACATATCTATCGAGAGACAAGCAAGGATTCTACACTAGCTTCAAAAATGGTAACACAAAGCAGCAAACCTTTCCTCGCAAAGAATCATTGAAGATGATGGCCCACTCATTTGCTAAACCTGGCCACCAATATGGTGTCCAGCATTTGCGGGATCACCTCCTAATTGTAAGACATAGTAACTGAGGTAAATCATGTTGGTGCAAAGTTACTAAATGAAGAATTGCGTTGATAAATAGTTAAATATATAGTTGTCACTTACAGTCAGTAGCTTAGCGTTGAGTCAGTTCAGTGTAAACCAACAGCAACTGGTGCTCCTGTCATCCAGTGACCATTTAACGTTAAAGATTGCTTCTTGTCTGTGTTAAATAAACCATAGACATTGTAAGTTAATATAGCAAGTGTAAAACACTAACTTATATTATTAAAACTTGAAAAACCACTTTATTACACATAAGTAACATATTTGCCTGTTATAATAATAAAGTTAACCTTAGCTTTACATTAATACAATTACAATAATTTGTCAATTTATTATTAATAATACTTTTTGTTTGAATTTATTATTTACTACAGTTGTTGTAACATTATCTTGCTGTTAATCTCTAATGAATGTCTATGTGACTGTATCGATTCTTTTCATTGCCTAATATCTGTTAAACAGTGATTTTTACTCAGACTATTATCGTACAATCACAGTCTATAACCATTACATCCCTAGATGTGACACACAAAAGCCTGTTCTCACAAAAATTGTCGGATTCTGTACCAATTACACCGCCAGTAAACCAATGAAAAAGTAGAAAAGGCACATTTTTTTTTTGGACTACTGAAAAAAAAGAAGCTTTTTTTTATATATATAATTTCATAGAGAATTACAAGAATTGCTGACATAGTGTGCACATTTTTTTAGTACCCTGGTTTCCATATGATATATCTGCGTAAAATTTAACAACATAAAGACCTTCAAGGTATTAAGTAGCAAACATATCTATGTATGTTTTGTCGGTACATGAGTCAACCAGTTACTTTTTGTTAATTAAAACCACATCAACAGATGTGTGATATTCAAGACATAATACAGTGTTTCCCACAGGTCAGGCATCTATTTGTGGTGGTGTGGTCGGGCGGCGGGGGTTGTTCGGGGGGCAATGACCAAGAAGAACGCGGAGTTGGAATATAATAACAACACTTTATGTACATATTTATATAATATTTCCACATTTATATAATATGTAACTATAAGCTCCATTCACAGACAGAGTCCCATTGCTTTTATGAGCGGTCGAGCGAGTCAAAAGCAAAATAAAATAAAAAACATTTTTTATTTTATTTTTATCTTTATTTTTATTTGTGGCGGCCGTAATTCTTTCGTGGCGGGCCGCCACAAATAATTGAATGTGTGGGAAACCCTGTAGTATGGAAAACATATTTGTTCCAGCACCCCCCGCGACGTTGTAAGGGACAAGCGGTAGAAATTGGATCGATGGATATTTGCTTGTACATTTTTGGGTTTCTGCTATGCCTGCCCAGCCATTTAACTGTAAAATGACAATCACAATTCATCAGAAAGTGTGATGTATTGGCAAATTGTTTAAATTGTGAATATAAGAATAAAGATAATTATGGGATCGCTTCATACCTAGTTTCTCCACAGATGACTTGGAATTTCCTTGGAAGAGAATTTTAATTATTTTCATGCAATTAACAACACAGAATCACTATCCAGTTCACCAGTATTGCTGCAGTGTTGCTGAATAGACAGATCTTCAAGAACATCAAAACAAAGTGGATTTATTTTATCTACTGGGGCTCCAGACTTAGGTCAAATCACAGGGAAACACTGTCTGCTCCAAGACTGAGGTCTGTGACTTCAGGACTAATCCCCTTCTTTCCCTCTGGTGTAGGAATACGATTCACGCTGTAGATTTCTGGGTTAAACTTTTATTTCAACATGGGCCAAGCGGCTCAAAATCCTCTTTGTACCACTCACAAGCTTGAGTCGCTGACCCCAAAAGGGACCGCATATCACTTCTGCTATTGCAGTTGAGGGAGCAGGTGATCAGTGGCTAATTTGCATGGGAAAGAACAGCCCCACATAACCGGCCACTCTGACCAGGGCTGTGTAGAGGTGGTTCAAGTGTGCTGCAATCCCTGATCCTTTAACTGAAGCCCGTCATAAGCATGATATTAGGACACCTATGAACTGTGATATCATTTTATAACATGGCTCTTTAAATCTAATCATGCTGTGCTTGTGTGCATGTGTGTGATGGTGCGTGAGTAGAAGTTCATTGAGTTCGAGGACACTCATGAACAAGACAAGAAGGACCTGCAGAGCCATGTGGACAGAATGGAATCCCACTCTAGACAACTGGAACTCAAGATCAGGAACTATGCTGACCAGAGTAAGCGCCTTCACTCAAATGCACAGATGTCCTCATTTTCACCATTACTGCCACATTTATTCACAGAAAAATCGCAAATATCTAAAATTAAATTTGTTTCCAGTTGTATGCCTGGATTATATACACACAACACTCTTACACTTCCTTCACACAGACACCCTCTTTGTTGCACATTTCGGGGAGGGAGTGTAATTGGATTATAGGATTTGTTATTTCCATCCTTGTAATGCGGCACTGCATCACCGCCCTTCTTTTTGCTGGATTAAGGAATATTTTATAGTATGGAAAGTATTTTTAACACACAGTTCATGTATACCACTTTATAGCAAGGGTATCCTTATTAATTAGCTAGAAGCTACTAATTGCATTATATTCAAATAAATGCTACATGTGTGCTCCCATATAAATAGACAGTAACTCAGTGTTAAAGTGGATCTTAAAAATTAGATATAAATAGATCTTTTGCTTTTGCAGGTGACAAGGGTTAAATTCATGATTTATAATGAATGCACATGTATCACTTTTATTTATTCTGTCAAATCTGGCACTAGCAGCCTATTACTCTTCCTCTCTCTTTACAAATCACTGAGCCCAACGCTGATAATTCTACTGCATCTGAGATGTGTTATTAATCTTATCATTTCAGTCCACGATGGGTGTCCTTGAATTTTATGATTCATAAAAAAATGAAGTAATATATAACATTTTAATATTTTATTTGATGGTATACAAAAAACAAGTGGTAAAAGATGGATGGATGGATGGATGGAAGAAAAAAAAAAATTGTTAAACAATTTGATTCATGATAGCTGTACAGAATGCCACGTTTGATGCCGTCCCACAAAAATGCATTGTTATAATAACCATGTGTCCTTTTGCAGACCATCTCTGGAACATTTCAGATACCGTATTTTTCAGATTATAAGTCGCTCCGTAGTATACATCCCACCGGCCGAAAATGCATAATAAAGAAGGAAAAAAACTTATATACGTCGCACTGGAGTATAAGTCGCATTTTTGGGCAAGAATACACATTTGAAAGGCAATTTAAAATAAATAAAGAATAGTGAACAACAGGCTTAATAAGTGTACGTTATATGACGCATAAATAACCAACGGAGAACGTGCCTGGTATGTTAAATTAACATATTATGGTAAGAGTCATTCAAATAACTATAACATATAGAACATGCTATACGTTTACCAAACAATCTGCCACTCCTAATCAATAAATCCGATGAAATCTTCTTCCTCGATGTCGCTTCTAAACAACTCTGCCAACTCCAAGGGTATGCGCCGCTTCCTCTTGTCGTTTTCTGCTGCATATTTCCCTACCTCCAGCTTGTATTCTGCAGTACATGATTTCCTTTTCGGTCCAATTTTTGTTCAACCCTTCCAAGTTTTTATAAGTTACCGCCAACGATGAAATGATCCATTTTAATAGCTACGGCAGTAGCATATAGCAGTTAGCATTCCATGACCCACAATACACTTCTGCCATGACCCTCCCCCACCGAATTCTAATTGGTTGACGTGTATGTGACGATTGCTGACATTTTCTTGGTCTCTTATGCAAATGAGATAAATCATATTATTTGATATTGTGTAATCTGCAGTACATGATTTCCTTTTTGGTGCCATTTTTGTTCAGCCCTTCTCAGTTTTTATAAGTTACCGCCAACGATGAAATGATCCATTTTAATAGCTACGGCAGTAGCATATAGCATATAGCAGTTAGCATTCCATGACCCACAATGCACTTCTGCCATGTCATTCCCCCGCCGAATTCTTATTGGTTGACGTGTATGTGACGATTGCTGACATTTTCTTCGTCTCTTCTGCGAATGAGATAAATAATATTATTTGATATTTTACGGTAATGTGTTAATAATTTCACACATAAGTCGCTCCGGAGTATATGTCGCACCCCCGGCCAAACTATGAAAAAAACTGCGACTTATGGTCCGAAAAATACGGTAAATCTGTTATTTAGTGAGGCATTTTTGTGTTTGTTGATATGTTTAACAGATTTGTCCGTGTGTCCATGTCCACTGTATAAACAGTGCGTGTTGTGTTAAGGATGTATACCATGATGCATGGTGGTATCCGATGTCATATGGCAAAATAGTGTAAATAAGACTTGATCCATGTTTAAAAAAATAATGATGTTCTTTGTTTAGTCAGCAGGTTAGAAGAGCGCGAGATCGACCTCAAGAAGGAATACAACTCCCTTCATCAACGCCACACAGAGGTAAACGTCAAAAGAAAGGAAAATGCGAAGAAAGGGATCAAAAATGTATTCCAAACGTGTTTGCTCTGACCCCTGTAGATGATCCATAATTATATGGAGCATGTAGAGCGGATCAAAATGCAGCAGGCTAGTGAGACGTCTGAGTCAAGCAGCGTTGGCCGAGTACGGTAAGTTGTCATTTTTACATTCACTAATTTTACTTCATTTTAGCAGTTTCTTTCAAAGATTCCTTCATGAGGAAATGATCTGCCTCTGTAGAAGAGACCGTCCTCTTTCATTGGGCATCTTTCCATCATCTGGTGGGGCATCTCTGCTGATTCCAGAGGCACAGACTCTTGCAGAGACACCAAGCACAGAGGGCTGGAGGTTCACAGACACAGCACAACCTCGCTCCAACACAAGCATCCAGGTGGGTGCAATTGCTTATATTGGATAACCCACATGTTCAGAGCCATTTAACCCTAATATTAGTATACTACTGCATATACTTGCGATCAACAGTTGTTGAAAATGAAAATATGTCTCCAAACTCCAGACTGGTACTGTATATTTACGTATACCCAAGTGATGTATCAAATCCTCTATCTTGTGGAGTTTTAATTTTGATTCACGTACAAATAGACTCTTTAATAAGACCTGAGCATGCTCACACGTGCTCTAGCTGGGCTCTGACAAAGCCGTCTCTATTTTATCACATCCTCTCTTAAACCTCATGAATATGCAAACCCGTTTCATGTGATAGTTAAATGAATCACAGTGATGTGCAAATGTCATTTTCAGGTTAGTAAGATGCCCTAACATAAACTTTGATGAGTCGGTGTGGTGGCAAGGTTGTTTTATTACCCTGTTTTCTTTTTTGTCATAAAATCTGTGACATCCACTCTGTTGCAGTGCATGATGGGAGTCATTCCTCTGTGTGGCTCAAAGCCAACCACTAATGGAGAAGCGTGCTAGCTATGAAGTAATTGGCCCTTATGTAATCATGCCCCGCTGTACGCTCATTGTTACGCCTTGGCCTTTTGAAACCCAGAAAGCAATAATATGCAGACAGGCTATGGCACTTTAAGGAAAACTGCACTTTTAAAAAAAATGTTGTTCATCACCCTTTAGTAAAACAACAACAAACTGGTCTTTCCCTTTTCTTTATATTCTGAATAGTGAAAAAAACTGCTAGTGTGAAGCAGCTAACAATGTAGGTGATGGGGAGTCATCTATGCCGCCTGTAAAGCCTTCCAAAAACAATGCATCAAAGAATGCATGTTTTTACGAAAGACAACGACAAAAGTAGCATGCGCTCTCGTCTAAGGTAGCAGGGTCGATGAATGCACAAGTTTACAGTGATCATTTCGTTAAAGGTTTGTATGATATACTTCTATCGTTTAGTGTTTTCCATGTAACTATTATCTTGATATTATGTGTATTTCTTAAAACATATTATGTGTATTTCTTAAAACATATGAGTGTTTTGTAAAGCACCAACTTGGCAGGTTTAAATGAAAGAAAGGATATGTGAGTAAAACCCAAGAGAGTTTAGTTTTTCCTAAATCCAGAAATCATTAAAGCTTTCAGCGCATTTACAATGTTGACATCTATGGTTATATTTTGATAAAGACAACAAAAAACAGGCGTACTCGTAAACGGCGCGCACAACAAAAGCAAGGGCAGGCAACAAACATAGCTGTAGATCAGGGGTCTCAAACTCAATTTACCTGGGGGCCAATGGATGCAGAAATTGGGTGAGGCTGGGCCGCAAGAAAAGATTTCTTCAAAAAATCTAACATGCACTTCTTAATGAGTTCACCTTTGAATGGCTTTCCCGCCCTAGCAACATACTTGCCAACTCTCGCGATCTTTCCGGGAAACACCCAAATATCAGTGCCCCTCCCGGTAATCTCCGGGGACATTCCTTCTCCCAGTTTTCACCCGGACAACTATATTTAGGTCGTGCCGTGATGGCACTGTCTTTAGCGTCCTCTACAACCTGCCGTCTCGTCCCCTTTTCCACCATACAAACAGTGTGCCGGCCCAGTCACATATTGTTTGAGGCTTCTGCAAACCCATGGAAGTGACTGCAAGACATAGTTGAGCCATACAGGTCACACTGAAGGTGGCCGTATAAACAACTTTATCACTGTTACAAATATGCGCCACACTGTGAACCCACACCAAACAAGATTGACAAACGCATTTTGGGAAAACATCCTCACCGTAACACAACATAACAAATACCCAGAATCCAATGCAGCCCTACTCTTCCGGGCTACAATAGAGGGCGGGATTGGGGAAGGGGGGGGGGGGGGGGGGGTTGTGTATTGCAGCCCGGAAGAGTTAGGACTGCAGGGGATTCTGGGTATTTGTTCTGTTGTGTTTATGTTGTGCTACGGTGCGGATGTTCTCCCAAAATGTGTTTGTCATTCTTGTTTGGTGTGGGTTCACAGTGTGGCACATATTTGTAACAGTGTTAAACTTGTTTATACGGCCACTCTCAGTGGGACCTTTATGGCTGTCTATCAACTATGTCTTGCAGTCGCTTACTACGTCTACAGAAGCCTCTATGTGGCTGGGCTGGCATGCTATTTGTACAGGTTGTAGAGGACGCTAAAGGCAGTGCCTCCACGGTGTCCTCTTAACGTTGTTGTTTGAGTAAAGTTCGGGGGAATGATTACCCCTGGAGGGGTGCTAAAAATTGGAAGTCTCCCAGAAAAATCGAGGGTTTACAATTATGACGCTATAAAACTCGCGGGTCGCACCAATATTAAATTTTCACATCAAGGTGCGGGCCGCAAAATAACGTCTCGCGGGCCGCTTGTTTGAGACCCCTGTTATAGATGCAAAATTAAATCATTAAATGCAACCTGGCTCAAGTAAAAACGATGCATGATATATTTGGGACAGTCTTACCAATAGTTGTTCCCTTGACCCAGCCACAGTTGTAGACCTCCATGCTTTTCCAAGTTTTCATCTGTCGTGTAGAATGATGTCTGGAGCACCAAATAGTTCGACATGTCTCTTTTTGCAGAAATGAACTAGGCCTCTTGTTTACTCGGATAATTTGTGCGCTGCTTGCTGCACAACGGCAATCTTGGTTTGGTTCACCACCACTATTTTTCACTGGGAAAAAGTCACGTGTCGGAATACAAGCAAGAGATGACTTTCCATTACCTGCATTGTTTGCTGCCTTGTACTAACAGTTTTTTCACTATTTAGAATCCGCAGAAAATGAAAAGATGTGTGTTCTTGTCTCACATATGATCTATGATATGATATTATAGGCATATTATAGGCAACATTCCAAAATGTTTTGTATATTTTATATATTTGTTAATATGTATTAATTATTTTTTTATATCGCCTTGATTTGACAGCTGAGAAGCAATTAACATCAACAATATGAGATAGGCTCCAGCACCCCCCGCTAACCCAAAAGGGACAAACGGTAGATAATGGATGGATAGATGGAATGAGAGTTTTGTAAGAAAAAATACATTTTTATAACTGGTTTGATCATACATACAACTGAATACAAACCCTGAATATTAGCCTCAATGTTTTCCTTATCTGTCTGTGGATTTGTTGAAGTTATCCTCTGTTTAAATGTGTATATTACATAATGCTGAATTATTATTTGCGAAAGCCAAACATTTTGGTTAAAATCTACCTTGGACTCCAAGCAATCTTTGCAGAAAAGAACTTGGCCATTCACATCAAAGACATGCACACTTGCTTTAGAGGTGTTTGCATTTCTGCGGAAAGCCTATGTGAGCTTCAATCTTACTCTTCCCCTACCCAAAGCAGCAGGACTTTGCCTACCCCACAAAGGAAAAGGATGGTAAGAGTGTGCAAGACTCTACTTGGGGCAGTTCACTGGCTGACGACTGCAAGGTAGTTGGATGAATGAATGTCGGTTGGTGGCTAACATAGACATGCCTGCTTCTTCTGTGAGCAGCACTGTTTAGTTTAAAAAATACGTTTGTGTTAGATTTTGTAATTTCATCTGTTGGCTTCACTCATGGTAGTTTTAGATGTCATTGCTGCACAGGTGACCTGCTTTTGATTGCACCATATGCAACCATGTTGTGTGTGTTTATGGAAGTGGAATTTGAGTTTGGATATTTGCAAATTATCAATCAGTCAAAGTCAAGAACAGTGTGGTTGCATCTGGGTGCTGTTCATTTTGCATGTTAGATTTTGTATTTTGCTTCCCTTTTTCAGACTACATCACTAATTGGAAAACATATCTTCATGTATTAATTGGATGTTGTGTAGTATTAGCTGTATTAGCCATAGAGTTGTTATTCCAGTGTTTGTTCAAATGTATGTGTCTCGTTTGTGATGTGCTACGTTGCACCTTTCATTGTGGTTTTGTTGTGTTGTTGATGTGTTAAACGCCTCGTCTGTGAAGATTGTGCGTAAACCTACTCTTTGTGTGTTCCTTGTGTGGTTTTTGTTAACATTCCTCCCTCATTTTACTGAGCTCCATTCTCACAAAAAGGTAAACATGCTGTTGAAATTGTTCCTGATCTAATTAGACTAACAGCCAAAGTTCAATACAAACAAAAGCCCCTACTCCAGTTTATGTTGTTATCGCAGGCTATGTTCATACTGCATGTCAAGTCTGATTTTGTTTTTGCCCAGGTAGGCTGGGATAAGATAGTTCTCAAACTTCTTTTTGTTTACAAAGTTCGACATCAGAAAAACTTGGCTCTCCAAGTACCACCATAATGACGCACATTAACATAAAGAAGCGTGGTAGACCTAGGTATTCATTCAAAAAAGGTATAGGTTTTACGTAACAGTATATTGAGTATTTTTGGCCACTTTAAGATCACACGCAGTTTGAATATATGAAAATACAACACTGTACATTGCTTGCTTTATTATAGCCTGTAGAGATAATGATATCTTGTATAATATTGATAGTGCTATAAAATAATCACATTATTTGAAAACATTTAAAAAGCGTTCAAGCAAAATTTATTGCTACATTATGTTCTTCAGTATATTTACCACACACCAAATGGCTGACGATTCACTTTGGTCACATATTTTGGTCTAGACCCTTGTATGTATGTTATGATTATTGCAAATCTTCCAAGATGCAACTTTCTAATCAAATTTGAATAACAAGATGTTGAGACTGATTGGGTGGATTAAAGCTTTCTTCTCTGTAAACAAAATCCTATTAGTAGGTTGGCAGGTAATTGTAAACGGGTTTTGGGTTAGTAGATTTAAAATTTTTAAATTAATTTGTGATCGTATTATACTGTAGTTTGTGTTTTATTTCTTAATATATATTTTAACTATCCATGAGCTCTACACTTCGAGGGACTCCCTCTTTACAGAAAGGATTCTACATACAACATAACATAACATACAATACTCTAATATAACGATCATGTCTGTAAATAAATAAAAAAGGTAATCAAGTGATTCTTTGGCGTACCACTAAATGGAGCCCACAGACCACAGGTACCACAGTTTGAGAATCACTGGTATAGACTATTTATCCCACAATGGGGTCCACAACAGAGTATTTATCAAAGTATCTCAAACGTCCAGAAAGTGCCACCCTTTGTTGCTTAATCCCGAAGAGGTTTAAACCACAAAGTAAAACACATGAAAACAAAAAGGAGACATTAAAGAACACAAGTTGACGAATGAGCAGAAAACAGGTGGAACTCACATCAATGCTCCACCACTCCTAGCAGCATGCGTGATGTCATGATGCCCTGTGCACATACGGGTCACTTCATCCACCCATTCTGTTCACATTAGAAATCCCCTTTTTTTTTTGTTCAAAAAGCGAATTACATTTAACAAAAACAATCTAAATTAGGCATTAAACCCTGCTGTGTGGACCTAGCTATCTAAGTACTTTAGCTGGATGTTGATTTACAATCTTTTTTTTTGGTAAAACCGGTAAATTAACATGTACTCTAAATATGTGCTCTTAACCTAGTATTGAAAAATTCCCATTTGAATCAGCACCAAATAGTACAATGTTTCATACAAAACCATACTAAACCGCTCAAAGGCATAGCTATAGACAGATAGTGTTTTCACTAGACTGTATGTATTTGTGTAATCTTTGAACCCCTGCACACAAAAAGCTGAACATCTGGCAAAACACGTACCAAAGTTCTGTGCTATTATTTTTCTGACAAATACACAAATACCCCAAAGTTTGACTCTGAACTTTTAACTGCTTGTGCAGCCCTTTGAGACACTTGTGATTTAGGGCTATATAAATAAACATTGATTGATTGATTGATTGAACTGACCCAAAATTACTTGCACAGTTAAATATGTTCTCTACTAAGCAACCTCACTGTAACTTTAGGTTGTTTAGTGAATCCTCCGCAACATTTGATGCACATCTTTATGGGACTGACAAGCATGTGTGTAACATTTGAGCAGGGTCAGTTGAAAAACAGGACTTATCAAATATTATTTCCTAAGTCATTGACCATTTGTCTAATGATTAGTAAAACCTGCGGGTAAGGTTTGCATCAAATGTAATTTACAATCAGGTGAAAAATTAAACCCTTTGGGTTGTTCAAATTTACATACTGTAGATTGATAGATTGTTAAATAATTCATAACCTGTTTTTTCCATCGTTTGTCTTGTGCATTAATAAAGTACCACAGTTTCTGTCCATCTGAACTTATTTTATTTTATGTACGCCGCAGTGTCAAGTGTGTCTTTTAGACCCTTTTCTACGAAATTTATTCTGAATTTCACAGTATAAAAAAGTTTCTGTTATTACAGGAGGAGATGTCGGACTTCACTGGCTCTAAGTCGGCCACTCCAATGTCCTTGACCGCTTCAGATGTGGAGAGGGAGGATGGTACCAGTAAGAGCACAGAGGTGCAGGCGGCTCCAGGGACTAGGTCGATATCAGTCGGTAAGACACTCAAAGGTGCAACTGATTATTTAGTGACAAAGTATACATTTGTCAACCTTGATATTCTGCTTTCTTTAGGTTTACCTGAAAATGAGGACAGCTCAGACGTGAAAGACATCATCGAGTCCACCCCTGAACTTGATATGGATCTGACTGGCTACAAGGGATGCAGGTAGTACTATAAAACACGCACCGTTCATACATTGTATTTAAGTAATGTTTCTCCAAGTGGTGAAAATCTTGTCTGTCCCAGCACCCCAACTAAAGGCATTGAGAACATGGCGTTTGACCGCAACACAGACTCTCTGTTTGCAGAGCTGTCGTCTACAGGGGCAGGTGTCATTGGGGATGTAGATGAAGGTGCTGACCTGCTGGGTAAGTTCCAGCTTGATGGTGCAATTTAGTATAGTGTTTGACATTATGATGCTGCAAATTCAATTTATCTCTGTGATTGCTTGGAGCTATTATGCTATGACAACGAACAAAATGACTTCCAAGGTATCCTTAAGTTGTGTATCTGCATCAAAGTATGTTGTTTTCTTCTCCTCCAGACATTTATTAAATTTTTTGTCAAGCGTAATGGCTTGCGGAAATTACAGTACTTAAAATATTGCTGCCGAGTGCACTTGCACAGTCTACAGTAAAACTTCCAAAGTCAAACACACTTCATTTGTGTGGTGCCGGTTGACTTCGAAGTTGTTCTAATTTCAAAGACAAGTGAATTTGTCTGTACTGGGCTAAAACCGACGCCATCGTGAGACCTTAATTAACTTTAAAGGCAACGTTTTAGGTTGTACAAGTTTAAAGACATAGTAACCACTGTATGATGAAACTAAAGTAAAACTACTACTACTGCTTTGACGATGCCTGACAAATATTTAATGGAGCAAAAACACAAAGGTTATTAGAGAGCAGTACTGTCACCACAAGTGTTGTTGTGATGTTTAATTGTACTGCTTAGTTAAAGCCTTTCTTATGTTACAGGAAGTTCTATTTACAGTTTTTGGTTATTACTGCTATCATTGAACTCCAAAAATCTCAGAAAAAGCCAAGGAAAAGTCTTAAAACTGAATCCAATGTTCAGGATGTATGCTGATGTCACACATGGTGGTGCTTTGAACGGCAAGTTTTGTTTTACTTTTGGGGTTGAGCTCCGGAGTTGTTCATTTTGGAGATTTTCCTGTGGTTGAATACAAACATTCAAAGTCCTATTTCAGCTAATTAGAGCTTAGGTTTCATTGATACTATTAGACAGGTGGAACTTATTCAAATGTGCAGATTTTTAACCACTACAGGAGAACTGTCCCATCTTCACATGGTATACGACAGGCTCTGTTCCTGGCAAATAATTTCAAATATGCAACACCTGCTGTTTGCTGCAGTTCCAAACCACTGGCTTTGGTCCAGCAGTTAACCATCTGCCTGTGTTAACGTCACCTTTCTTTTCCCTCCACCATGTCTCATCACCCTGCTTATGTCCATAATCCCAGTGGAGTATTCTGGTGTGTATGACCTCAAGACCTTTCCATCGCCAAGCATTCTTTTGTTATGTCTCCTTTTTAATTTCACGTTCTGCATAATGCACCATAGCAGCAACTCACTTAATATTCAAGAAGTTTGTTTAAGTTTGGCAGTTCTTAGCTAATTTTGATTGCGTTATACAAGCCAACATGACGTTCAGTTTCATGCATAGAGGATGATATTCGGATACCTTTAAAAAAATATATTTTTATCATGATAAATGATGAATGATGGTCATATTCTTTATATTTTTACAAGCCTTAGAGAGCATCAATTGCTATTTGCTAAACGTCAACACTGGCTCCTCATTTCAATCATTCCGCTGTCTCAAACTATATCTGCATTTCTTTTTTTTTTCTCTCTTTCTCTCTCTCTCCTTATTCTTCCCGCCTGGCTGGAATTGCATGGTTTTCTCAGACCTTAGTTTGATTGGTAAGACCTCACCCGCCCTTCCCATCCTGTGCCTGCCAGTCATGTGATGTGTGCTGCGTGCAAGTTTGTGTGCTTGACATTTGTAGTTTTGTTAAACTGTAAATCAAATTACTATTATTTACTATTTATGTTGTTTTTCTGTAGTGTTTTCCTTTCCTGTGGAGTAAAGTAGTAGTATTCTAGCTTTCTGTCAAATCACATAACAAACATGTCATATAAACATGTTCCGTTATTATTCTTGTCAGGTATGGGCCGTGAAGTGGAAAATCTTATTCAGGAGAACTCGCAACTGCTTGAGACAAAGTAAGTTCCTAATACATGCTTCAAGAAAAGCATAGGCATAACTCTAATCATAACTATTAGGTTTCAAGGATGCTTTATGGTTGTATAATGTTTGTTGCTGAGAAAGAACTACACAAACTCTTTGGTTGTCTCTGTCTCATCATCTAACCATAACGTTTTAGTTTTTTTAAGCAAGTATTCAATGATATTACATGTTTGATGTATTGCACATCTCCTAAAAAGAGGAAGCAGTGTATTTTTTTGGGCTGTCTTCATCTAAGAATTTTCATAGTCAAATCTGATTCGTTAGATTTTGCCTATTGTTGACAATCAGTCGAATCTTTGGCGTTTTTTTTTTGCTTTTTTTAAAGGAAAAAGGTGTATACTGGCTGGTCACTAGGGATCTGTAAACTCATAAGGATGTGCTCTAGCACTATACGTGAATATTCCAAAGTTATTTTATGGTACTCATAACAGGAATACAGTCTTACAATAAAGTAAACAAACCAAATATTTTATTTGCGATTTTTTTTTTCTCCTGAAAAAATAAAGCTAAACCACAGTTTTCGAGGTCCTCTGCTTTGGCTAAATCAGGCATGTCAAATTTCCCTGAACGCAGAAATCTGAGTTTCTAAACATAAATTTTTGCGTCAAAAAATCAATTAGGCCTTTTTAATGAAATAGCAATAAAAAAAAGATTTTAGTTATTCTACAAATTTTAAAAAGTTCCGAAAGAGTTAAGATACAAATAAGCTGGGAGTAAGCAAGGTTACAAGCTAAACCTAATAGGACGAACATTGCAAATAAAATACATTCATTGCACAGTTTTCAACTTTTTGTCTCAGGAAATCAGGTCGTTGGCACAACTTGCTCCTCTGTTTCCTCCGTTGTGTCCATTGTGTCCTTTGTGGTTTAATTAAAGTTGCGTTGCAGCTTTATATTAATGTGCTGTGGGGTTTATAATTGTTTTGGCTTTTGCAATTGTGCTGCTGCTAAAAGCTGTTGTGTTGTGGCTTTAAGATATTGTCTTGTCGCATTTGCATTTACTGAGACCTTTCTTGGCCACGGTAGGTATCAGCCATTCTTGTTTATATGACTGATCATTAAAAGTGCTATGGTAGTAAGCAATTATGCGAGGTCATTGTAAACATAGGACAAACATTGCAAAAGTTCATGGAAAGTCTGATGTTACAAAAATATATATGGGAGTTTTAATTACCTGGTGCTAGTCCTTAGTCTTTAAATTAAGATAAACAGTTTATAATTAGTATTTTTGTGTATCTTATGTTCGATAGTTCATGTTTTGGCTCTATTAAAATATTTTGCATATAAAACGATAAGATGGCAACTTGTCCAAAGTGTACTCTGCCTACCGCCTGAATGCAGATGAGATCGGCTCCAGTCACCCCTGTCACCCCGAAAGAGACGAGTGGTAGAAAATGGATGGATGGATGGATGGGATGAAAAAGATAAACATAAATATTCACTGTAAAAATTGGGACTTAGGGAAGTTAGGATATAATTAAAATGGATATTTTAAAAATATTTTGTCCACCTTTCAGTAATACATGCCTATTACCTTAGCTGATTATGTAATCCCTCTAACTTCATATATTCTTTGATATATATATATATATATACATGCATTTCATATTGCTATATTTGTGATTGTTATTTAGTGTAAATGTGTTAAATTATGTTTTTATCTACTATACAAACTAAACATTTCTGTGGTACATTACATGGAACATGTAAGTGTCAAAAATACAACCAAAAGAGGTTGGTAGGTGAGAATAAGTCAAAAGGTAATATACAATGTTGAAACGCACCTAATGGCAGGAAATGTAGTCTGGATTTTTAAAATGTTCTTTGAGTTTGCGTGGCAGCACTTTAATAGAAATGTTCCACTTTTCTCCCTCAAAGGGTGCTCACAAATCCCTGCTAAATAGAGGAAGTAAAAGTTACAACAAAGTTTTCATACAGTATGTGAACTAGTCAAAGGGTCATTACCTTTGCAAAATGAGCGCTACACGTCTAGGGCGAGGCGCATGATGGCATGACGAGCTTCATGTCTGACAGCAGCGCATCCGGACTAACCTCAGTCATGTCCCACATGTAGAAACATCCTCCCAGGATTATTAGTAAAGAATTATTTTTTTTTTCCAGACAAATAGCTTTTTTATTATAAGAGATGTGGAAAGCCACAAAACAGCAGGCTGTTTATGTGACGTCACACCAGGAAGTAGCGATCGCTCTCCTGTGACAGCCGAAATTGAATGCAGATAAGAATGATATTAGTCTCTATAAACTATTTGTCTTCACACAAGAGTATTTCACTACAATTTTAAGAAGACATAATGATCGCAATAGATCTATTGTCCAAACACACCTGCAGTATGCGGTTGGTGAATTGGGTTCATACTAGATGTCGCACTGCAAGGTTGATAATTTAATCAGACTGCCCAAAAGGGAATAAGCGGTAGAAAATGGATGGATGGATGGATGCTCCGAATTGAGGCGTTAACTACTTGAAGACAGCCAGAGTGCATTGTTTGATGTCAAATTATTAATTCTGTCTATTTGTAGCTGTGCTGTGCTAATAGTGCTTGTCAACTAAATCACTCCTCCATAGGAATGCCCTGAACGTGGTAAATAAAGACTTAATATTGCAAGTGGATGAGCTGACCTGTGAGAAGGAGATGCTGCAGGGGGAGCTGGAGACTGTGCTCCTGGCCAAGATGAAGCTGGATGACAAAAACCGAGAGTTGGAGGAGGAACTTAAAAAGTATATTTGTAATGTTTTTTTTTACACTTTTTGACAACAATTAAATCTGGTGTTACTACTCTTAAATGTACATAATTGATGCTAATTTCCAGAGTGCGACTTGAGATAGATGAGGTGCTACATAAAACAAAAGAAGAAGAAGATGTGAGTCGGTGTAAACACGTTTCTTGTACCTAACACATTTTTTGTCTCTAAAAACAATTTTTTATTTGCTGCCACAGAGCGATGTACCCACAGCCCAAAGGAAACGCTTCACCAGGGTGGAAATGGCCCGAGTGTTGATGGAACGGAACCAGTACAAAGAGAGACTGATGGAGTTACAGGAAGCAGTGCGGTGGACAGAAATGATCCGGTAGGGAGATAACCGTATGTATGTGCTAAGCCTTTTATTTTCATCCTAAAAGATAACATAATACTCTATATGGTCCTCTTTAGGGCTTCAAGAGAAAATCCATCTCTCACAGAGAAAAAGAAATCCAGCATCTGGCAGTTGTGAGTCCTTTGATTATTTTTTTTTAAACAGCAGCCTTTAGTTATTAGGCTTTTTCTTCCCTGTGCAATTACTGGAATGCATTTTTCTCTTATCTCCTTTGGGATGTGCTGTTGAACTGGCAGCATTAGGTAAAACGTGGTTTAGTAAATAATGTTCTATCCACACCTACTGTATTCCCTGCCTACCTACCTTCTGACACAACCGCTCCTGTTACGAAGAGATACGACATTGATACGTCATCATCCATTATATTGTGTCGTTATGCAAGTGCATCAGTTTTGTCATCACAAACTGTTCAAACAATGTTTTTTCCTTGTACTTTCCTATTTCCCGCCTGCTGTTTTTCCATATTGGTGTTTTCCTACTGTTTGCTCTAAGGAGAGGACTTTAAAAACCCAAAGTATGTGCAAAATCAATACGATATTAGGTGGTAGAGCACATATTAAGTGTTAGCATCAGTGTTTCTCCTGCCATACTTTGAGTTAGACTTTTTTTTGTATACAACATATTGTTATTATGGAACAAAATGGAAATTTCGTATCACAGTTATTGTGACTAAAATGATCACGGTTATTATTATTATAGCTGTATTGTTGAATGTGCTCAAAGAGTACTTATACACACACAAAAATGTTTAGACCACCTTTTATTTAAGAATGAATACATAAATAGACACAGAATACACTTTCTTGTTCCTGGCTTCTAAACAGCCATATTATTATTTGAGTGCTTTAATATGTTCATCTTCTTTCGTTTTGAAAAGCTTAGTTGCTCAGACAGCAATGTTTTTATACAAGTTTGAATTGGGGTATGTCGTTTCTTAATGGAGAAAGATATTCATGTCTAATTGTTTTCATGTTAGAATTTAAGCAATGTAGCGCCCGTCGGTCCGTAGATTTATCAAAGTGTAGTTACCAATCATAGTTTTTTGACAAATTTGATTTATACAGTAATACAAACCTGTCTGGAGTTTTACCACCATTATCACGATCGTTACATCCCTAATGAATATTAATTAAACAAAAATACTGTAAAAGTTGTAATTACAGCTGCAGCGTTTATTTACATAAAACACAAAGAGAACGCAGCGTTCATTAAAAGCAATTTATTTTTATAATGCTTTTTTTTAATCTTTAATAATGATTTCCAGTGCATGAGAAAAGGCAAAGGAAAATGTATATTGTGGGATTGCAGAATAAAGCAACCGTACAGCAGTACACACCAAATCCATTTTAAAGTGCATGCAAAAGGAGCTAAAGCTAAATGTTGACTACTCATGATATTGAAAATGCAGCTACTACCATCTTTTGGAGTTAATAAAATCTGCATCCGGTGTATTTCCAATGTTAACTGACCGCCACTAATTATATGCTGCAGCAGCTATTTGATTTGGTAGACAATGCACCCAGCGGCGACTAATGGAGACACTTTGGTTAATTGAGTAGAGGCAATAATTGGAGCATTTATGTCAGGGGTGTCAACATTTTTTCCACTGAGGGCCGCACACTAAAATATGAAGGGATTTGTCATTTTGATGTTTATCACTTTCAAAATCTTGAAACTGGAAATTATGGCCAGGGAATAAAATATAGATATAGGCAACATACACCTCATTATTAATGTCATTTAAATGAATTATTAATGGTGCCTCTTTTATTTATGGTGCCTCTTTTATTAAGCAATGTGCTTCCAAAGAATAGAATGTTATAGCTGACGAGTTTGAAGATACACTGCAAACTGATAAGTCCGCTCTTCTCCCAGTCTTGATTGAAATAGGCAGGCAAAATCATCAATATTGCAATTATTTCCTTATAAAAACAAGTAGATACTGGTATTATTAAGGTTGTCTCATACTCCCAGCATGATTTTGCGTTGTTGCACAGTAGATGTTAAGTGATCTTGGTTGTCTTGGTTGGTGGGTGACACTTTGTACCTCTCGTTTTCCTCCCACCTTACACTCTTCACTTTGGGTGGCTCCTGTTTTTTCTTTCTGGGCTGTGCGGAACTACACTGCCTGCAGCTTCAGCAGACTCTTTAGCTCCACCTCCAACACCCCTGCCATAAAGAAGATGGAGCCTCAGTCCAACGTAAAATACAACGCTCCGGGCACCCTGGTGAAACGAAGCAGCACATTCTCTCAGTTCCCTACGGAGAAGTCCAAAACCTTCGACTTCCTCAATGAAGAGTAAGGAAAGCATTCGGGTCAATTTCGCAGTACTTTATGATCTGTTCTGTACAATATTTGTGTGTGTCTGTGAATGATAAGAAAATAATACCATATTCATATCATATAGCAAAGATCAGTGCAGTTCACCATCACGCAAAGAGCAGAAGCGAGCCCAGTACAGACAGGTCAAAGCTCATATGCAGAAAGATGACGGGAGAATCACTGCACACGGCTGGAGTCTTCCAAGCAAGTACAAGGTAGGGCTGAATGGGAAGTGGTGTAGTGGATTCTGAATGTAACAAATTGAGGGAGATTAAATGTTTTAAATATGGTGATAGGGGACTAATGGTGGACAAACGGAAAACAAAATGAACCTGCCAGTGCCCGTATATTTGAGACCTTTGGAACACAAGGATGCTTCTTTGAAGGTAATGCATTACTGATTTTATACATATATATATATATATATATATATATATATATATATATATATATATATATATATATATATATGTATATGTTTATGTATGTTTGTATGTATTTATATATACATATAAGTGTATATATATGTGTGTGTGTGTATGTATGTATGTATGTATGTATGTATGTATATGTATATATATATATATATATATATATATGTATGTATGTGTATGTATGTATATAGTGTATATACGTATACAGTATGTATGTATGTGTGTGTGTATGTATGTGTGTATATATATATGTTTATATATGTGTTTGTGTATATATATATATATATATATATATACATGTACAGTATATGTGTGTATGTATATCTGTATATACAGTATGTATGTATATGTATGTATATCTGTATATACAGTATGTATGTATGTATGTGTATGTATATATATCTGTATATACCAGTGATCCTCAACAGGTGGACCGCGGTCTATGCCCAGACCCAGCGACGTGTCCGTCTGGACCCAGCACGAATTATTGTAAAAAAAAAAAAAGTTTTGGTTTTTTTTGGGGGGAATTTTTTTAATCAATCCAACAAAACAATACATAATAATGCAATCAAATTCCAAAACCAAACCCAACCCATATATATATATATAATTATAATTATTATAAAAAAATATAATAATTGTATTTATCTTTGTTATCGCTAGCGCAAGTCAACGTTCTTTGTTGTTTTTAGTCAAATATCTCCACGTTTCGTTTACACTTCTCCGTGTCTCACTCATTTTGTCTCTCTCTCTCTCTCTCTCTCTCTCTCTCTCTCTCTCTCTCTCTCTCTCTCTCTCTCTCTCTCTCAGAGAGAGAGAAAGAGAGAGAGACGGAGTGAGAGCAAGAGAACGCCACTCTGATTGACTGATTCCGGGGTATGGGTTGTCATCTCTATCACAACGACGCGCTGATATGCTGTTACCACCTGGGTCATACAGAGCTCATGCCACAGGCACAGTGCATGGAACCTTTCACTGCAGGCACACAGTTGTCTCGTATCGCTACTTCGCTAACTGTTCACTCGTCAGTCACTGAATGTGAATCAAATCACAATGGCATGCTCCAAGTTGGCTCAGGCTGGTAAAAGAAAGGTGGACAGGGAAAACCAACGTTTCAAGGAAGAATGGACAGAGCAATATGTTTTCATTGTACCTACTGCAAGTACTAAACCAATGTGTCTAATATGCAACAGTACTGTTGCTCTGGTGAAAAGTGAAAATCTGAAACGTCACTATCTGAAAGAGCACCGTGAATTTGAAGAGACATTTCCTCATGATTCAGAGCTAAGAAAAAAAGAAATTCCGAGGCTGAAAAAGTCATATGAAACATCAAGCAATATTTTTGTTTAATCTATGACTCAACAACAAATAGCAACAGAGTGCTCACTCAGAGTGGCATGGGTTTTGGGTAAACACAAGAAGCCATTCTCTAATGCAGAAATAATTAACGAATGCTTGACTGAAGTGATGGCTGCCATGTTTGAAGGCAAAGAAAAGGAGGAAATGACAGCTAAAATAAATCAAATCCCACTCTCTGATGCCACAGCTACCAGACGTACTGAAATACTGGCTGGTGATTTGTCCAAGCAGCTTTGTGGTGGAATAAAAAACGCAGAGTGCATATCCCTAGCAGTGGATGAGTCCACTGACACCACTGACAATGCTCAGTTGTTTTTTGTGAGGTATTATGATGAGGAAAAGGGGGAGTTTATAGAAGATGTTTTGGGCCTGGCGAACCTCAGTGGACGAACAAATGGAGAAGACATCTCTAAAGCAATATCAGAAATGCTGAATGAAAAAGGGATAGATCTGAAAAAAGTTGTGTCCATTGCTACTGATGAAGCTCCAGCCATGTTGGGGAGAGAGAAGGGACTGGTTCCGCGTCTGAGAGAACACCACCCTGGCCTGATATCTTATCACTGCATAATCCACCAGTCTGTCCTTTGTGCAAGTCTTGGAGAAGTGTACTCTGAAATCATCACAACAATGATGAAACTCATAATCTTCTTGTAAGCATCATCTGCACTGCAGCACCGCTTGCTGCGCACATTCCTAACAGAGGTAGATGCTGCTTTTGATGATTTGCTCGTGCACAACGTCAGATGGCTGAGCAAAGAAAATCTTTCATGTATTTTATGGGATATTTATTTTATTTTTGTTAATTTTAAGAAAATGTTAAACTACTACCTACCTCCTGCTACTATGTAAGCTTGACCGATAACAAACGGACCCAGCCTGTTTCCAAATAACATTTGTGGACCTTCAAGATTTGTACTTGAGGGCCCCTGGTATATACAGTATTTATGTATGTGTATACATGTATGTATATCTGTATATACAGTATGTATGTCTGTGTGTATATGTTTGTATATATGTATATATGTGCATAAATGTATGTATATACACATATACATTTATGTAAATATACGTATACATGTTTATATATGTATACATGTATATGTATATATGTATACATATTTATATATGTATATATTTATATGTATATAAGTGTACATATGTATATGTATACACTATGTGTATATTTGTATATGTATATATGTGTACATTTGTATATGTGTGTATATGTATATGTGTGTACATATGTATATGTATATATGTGTACATATTTATATGAATATATGTGTACATGTGTATATGTAAAAATGTGTTCATATGTATATATGAGTACATCAATATATGTATATATGTCTACATACTGTATATATTTGTACATATGTATATATGAGTACATAAGTATATGTATATATATCTACAAACTGTATGTATATGTATATACGGTATGTGTACATATGTATACATATGCATGTGTGTGTGTGTGTGTAAGTCAAGTTATGGATAATTGTGCTTAAGTTACTTTCACTTTTTGCCAGCTATGGTGCGCTGCGGGGGTCAACCTTTTCGGGTGTAGGACGTCAATCCAGTCTGAGCTCCCAAAGCAGATGAAGGGCTCTCACAGTAGCCTGGATCATTTGGAGCAAGAAAACAAGGTCAGAGTGAGGATTTTGGGATTAGCTGGTTGCAACCGTGTTTGTGTAGGTGCAATAGATTCCTTAAACAAGCTTTATCACAGGAACAAGATAAAGTTGAGCAAAAGGAGGATCTGATTCTTCAGGATGAAATGTCTAGTCGTGTGTGGGTGTGCACCAGCACCCACTCTTCCACCAAGGTCTTAGTTGTGGATGCTGCTCAGCCGTCGGACCTTATTGACAGTTTCTACGCCTGCAACACCCACATCGTCTGCATTGCCAGTGTGCCAGGTAGATGTTTTTAGAATGCTCTCATCTGTGTTATACCAATATTAAAGTATATAATGATTTTATGACTTTCCTCACACATTCTAAAACAGTAGAAGTTAAGACAGTGGTGTCCAACTACGGCCCGCCCGCGTCTTCAATTGGGCCAGCGAGACGTCACGAATTTTAGCATGTCACATGCCTTTTAAAAAGAAAAAAAAAGTTTTAGATATTAAATATTGTATGAAAAACAAAACAACACAATACAGCATTGGTTCTCAAACTTTTTCACCAAGTATCATCTCTGAAAAAACTTGACTGCAAAGTAGGCCTAAGTATTCATTGAAAACAAGGCAGAAGTTTTATTTAGCGGGTGTATTTAGTATTTTGACCACTGTAACATTACGTACAGTTTGAACAGTAACATTATTTGAATGTAGAACAATAAAACACTGTACTTTAATCAAATGATTTTTTGGCATATCACAAGATGGAACCTGTGTATCACTAGTGGTACACATATCCCAGTTTGACAACCACTGATATAGAGTGTAGTACTAAAGTATTTTTTATGAAGTAATGTAATAATATTGAACAGTATTTACCGGTACTTTGTAGAGTAGACTTCTACGATTTATCTTTCCAGCTGCTTTTCCATCAAACACGATCAGCAGCTTCTCTATATGTTCATGTATAAACTTCTGTCATTTAGATGTTATTTTAACACCTTTACTCATTCTGCCTTACTTTTAAGTTGTGTTACGCTTAAGTCGAGGTACCACTGTGCAATACATCATTAAGGATATCTGTTGGGGTACATTTTTAGTCGTCTGCAGCTATTTTTTTTATATATGTATATTTCAGCACTGAATTTAATCTCCAGGTGTGTCAGAGTCCGATTACCCCGCAGGCGAGGAAGTACCTCAGGATGTGGACTCAAGCCAGGGTGACGTGGTGTCTCTGGCTGGCAGCGTGGCCAGCGTGGGCTCAGCAGGCAGTGACAGCGCCCTGGCGGCTGAGGGGACCACCGCCATACCCCAGACGGCCAGCATAGGTGTTTTTGACCAGCCAGCAGAGCACAGTGCCATCTCTAGCTCAGGTAATTTCCTATGGCGGGAAATTCAAAATGCTCCCATCTAAACACCTCTATTTTATTTAGCTGAGTTGTCCAGGCAGACAAGCCCAGCAGAGGTTCCCACTGCAGAAGAGGCGACCGAAGCAACAGAGGCAGATGCTGGCGTGAGTGAAGAGGGAGATGAGGATCACGTAGCCGATGAAAGCCAGCCAGGAATCTACACAGAGCATGTTTTCACTGACCCATTGGGAGTAGGGAACACTGAGTCCTGTTCTACTAACGTCCTAAGGTAAATCATCTCTGCCACTGTGGTGCCAGCAAGGAGGCATAACTCTCCTTTAAACTTTGTAGTACAGAACATAAACCTACACATCAGCATCCTGTATCTGGGGCAATCATTTTCAGGTCACTACTCTAAAAAATGTTGTCTGCTGTGTAGATAAAGTGGTAGCTTACACTGCAAACACCATTTAATGATTTTGTCATCCAGTGACTCTACAACATCCTTGCCTGATGACTCAGACCCTTCAGTTCTGGAGGTCAAGAGGATGAGCAGTGCCCTTCCCACCATGTGGCTGGGAGCCCAGAATGGATGGTGAGTGGCGCATTACAACCACTAGAGGGCGTTGCAGGAATATACAAGAAGCTTAGCCTTTGTCTTCTCATCCTAAAGTCTGTATGTCCACTCATCGGTGGCACGATGGAGGAAGTGTCTTCATGCCATCAAGTTGAAAGACTCTATCCTCAGCATAGTGTGAGTACAAAGCTGCTTATGCAAAGAAGATAGACACTTACTGTAAAATACATACTCAGAAAAAGTTTTCACTTGATCCAGGCATGTTAAAGGCAGAGTCATGGTAGCACTTGCGGATGGGACTTTGGCAATTTTCCACAGAGGCCTTGGTAAGTCTGACCTTTGTTTTTATTCGAGAACAAATTCATTTTTGTTATAGACCTTAAAGACCACAGATGTTCAAGTCTGCATGTTGCTTATCTTATTCAGAGGGACAGTGGGACCTGACAAATTACCACTTGCTGGATCTGGGACGGCCCCATCACTCAATCCGCTGCATGACCGTCGTCCACGACAAGGTGTGGTGTGGCTACAGGAATAAGATCTACATCATCCAGCCCAAAGCCATGAGGATAGAGGTAAAGCTGCACTGCATATATTGTCATACCATGTCAACACTAGGATCTAGTCAGCAATATAATAATTATTTTGTAATGCCGAAATAGAAGTCGTTCGACGCACACCCACGCAAAGAGAGCCAGGTCCGGCAGCTGGCCTGGGTTGGAGATGGTATTTGGGTGTCCATCCGACTGGATTCAACTCTTAGATTGTTTCATGCTCACACCTATCAGCACCTCCAGGATGTGGACATTGAACCCTATGTTAGCAAGATGCTCGGTATGATCTGTTATCGCACCTTTCCTGGTTACTGAATAGTTTGGTATAAACGAAAACAAATCTTTCTTATGTGCCTTGCAGGTACAGGAAAACTGGGCTTCTCTTTTGTGAGAATTACAGCTCTTGTGGTGTCCTGCAATCGACTCTGGGTGGGAACTGGAAATGGCGTCATCATCTCTATTCCATTGTCTGAAGGTAAAATATTGTACTCACATTTCCTCTCCACGGACCAAAAACCCTAACTATTCTGCTTTGTTTGCATATTTACAGTGAACACCACTCCCATTTCACCATTTTATAACGGTATTATAGGCTTCTTCGGTATACCAGTACAGTGTTACCTCTACCTAACAGTGTTACCTCTACCTAAGAGCGTCCTAATTTGAGTGTTTTGAAATTAGAGCTGTCTCTCAGGCAGTTTATGTCTAAGGTTCAACACTGAAATTTGAATTACCAGCATCCCCGCCATTAGCTGGTTTAGCGAATGTGACAGTGAACCCTTTAAAATCCGCCCAAAACATCCAATCTTACTCGCTACTATTAGCTTGTAACTACAGATCGACATAACTTATTGAAGTGAGACAGTGAGCATGAATTAAAGTGCTGGGAAGAAGTGGATGATATTTATTGAATTAAAGAAAAAAAATGATCAAAAACATGACCGAGCATGTCGCCAATTTGGCAAAGCAGTTCCAGTATACCAATGCTAGTCTGCACCATACTGAATCAGAAAAAGTCTTAACGCCAGACAAGAATGTTAAAATAATATACACACGGCAGACATTTATCTATGAAAATATGTTACAGCTGCTGATGGTTTGACAGCGAAGCAGCTGGAAGCAGGTACCATTCAGTAAATTATTATTATTTCATCACTTCATAGAACTACTGTAGTTGTTTGTAGTACATTTTATTGTATTGTTTTCATACAATATTTCTTAAATCAATAAGTAACATAAGTTATAAGTGTTTTTTATTTTTACAAGGCATGTTACATGTCAAAATTGCACTGTTGTTGTTTTTTGGGTGGGGGTACCTATTAAATTAATTTCAATTAATAACAATAGGTGAACTTTTTTTGTGAGATACAAATGTTTTGAGTTAATAGCTCCTTCACACAACCAATTAAGATCGTAAGTTCAGATACTACTGTACTAACAACGTACCAGGGCACTAACAAATAAAAAAACATACTTTAAGGCCTTTCCAAAAACAGTTCTCCTTTTTCATGTGAAGGCTGTGCTGTTCTTTAAAACATGTCTCGCCACAAGTGGTTGTACTTCCAACTTGGTGAAACTGTTGGGAGACAATCAACCGAGTTTAAAGACAGAGGTAAAAACGTTGTTGAATAGCTCTCCTGTATACCCATAGACATACAGTAGATACTTAGAGGCAGCATTTAGCTGCTGGTTAATTATTAGCGTGTGAGTCCAAACCGTAGCGAACACTAATGCTGGTGAATAGACAGAATTTCAGAAGTTTGTGTTTGGAGTTGTTGTCCAGTAATTTGAATGCCAGTCAATTTTACTTATTCATACTGTTGTAAAAGTATTTGAGTGCAACAAGAACATTCTTGTATTTTTAATGAAAGGTTGTTTTATTTCAGTGTTCAAAAATTCTTCTGGCTGCAATAAGGAAAGTCCAGCATGTGTAATGCCATGGCTTTACGTTATTCAATTTAGTGTTGTATTATAACATCTTCTGTATACATGAAGCTAATACTGTCGTGACATACAGTGGAACCTCCATATATGAACTTAATTGGTTCTTGAACATGGTTGGGAAATCAAACAGATTGTACAGTTCCCCATAAGAAACAATGTAAACATGAATAAGTGGTAAAAAAAAAATGTGGTTCCCCTCTGTAGTGTTTCCCTTTATTTAGAAAAGTATCAAAATACATACAGTATTTGTACCGATACCAACATGTTGCTACACATTATATCTTCACTATGGAACAATACTATAATGTAGGTATGAGTATTCTGGAAAGCAGTGCAGATATATTGTCCTCTGAAAGTAACTTAACGTTCAGACTTTGTCTAAATAGCCGGCAAGTGAGTACACCTTATAATGATTATGTCCAAGTTAGACATACCAAAAGGAACACATGGCCACTGTATCTGCACCTTCAGCCTTCTGAGCAAGGCACTTGCCATCTTGGAGGTGTATTTGGGCTTGTTATAATGTTGGAAAACTACCATCATGCTCTGCTTTATAATGTCACATTAGACGTTGGAATTCCCTCAATGAACCGAAACTCCCTAGTGCAGGCAGCACTCATGTAGCCCTATTCCGAGGGTCGGCAACCCAAAATGTTAAAAGAGCCATATTGGACCAAAAATACTTAAAAAAATTGTCTGGAGCTGCAAAAAAATGTCTTATACAGGTTTTTAATGAAGGCAACACATGATGTAAGTTAAAGTTAAAGTACCAATGATTGTCACACACACACTAGGTGTGGTGAAATTATTCTCTGCATTTGACCCATCACTTTTGATCACCCCCTGGGAGGTGAGGGGAGCAGTGGGCAGCAGCGGTGGCTGCGCCTAAGAATCATTTTTGGTGATTTAACCCCCAATTTCAATCCTTGATGCTGAGTGCCAAGCAAGGAGGTAATGGGTCCCATTTTTGTAGTCCTTGCTATGACTCGGCCGGGGTTTAAACTGTCTACGTTAGCTACTATCCAAATGACTAATTGCCGCGGGCTAACGCAAATCTTTGTTGACTGAAATGTTGACTTTTTGATATGTTGACTTTTTGATATTTATTCTCAATATTTTTACAATATTGGAAAAAATTAGTAAAACGGAGGCTTTCTTAGAGGGTGAGATAATTCCTGGAAATTACTGGCTTAGAATGACATAAGTGTGTGTATCCAAGTTAAAGTAAATGGCAGGCTGTCTTCTTATAATGATCTTATTACAATCGTTGCAAGGTTTGCTGTGCTCTATAACAAAATGGGACACAAACAACTATCAGAAATGCAGTCAATAATACAAAAAGATACTATGTCTTGAGACATGCAAATATACAGTAAATTATATACACAGAGGAGGGCTTCACGATGGAAGAGGGGTTAGTGCGTCTGCCTCACAATACGAAGGTCCTGCAGTCCTGGGTTCAATTCCAGGCTCGGGATCTTTCTGTATGGAGTTTGCACGTTCTCCCCGTGAATGTGTGGGTTCCCTCCGGGTACTCCGGCTTCCTCCCACTTCCAAAGACATGCACCTGGGGATAGATTGATTGGCAACACTAAATTGGCCCTAGTGTGTGAATGTGAGTGTGAATGTTGTCTGTCTATCTGTGTTGGCCCTGCGATGAGGTGGCGACTTATCCATGGTGTACCCCGCCTTCCGCCGGATTGTAGCTGAGATACGCGCCAGCGCCCCCGCGACCCCAAAAGGGAATGAGCGGTAGAAAATGGATGGATGGATACACAGATGAAATAGATAAAGGAAATTAAATTTGCTCAAATATACTCAAACAAGGCATAATGATGCGGTATTGGTTTGAGTTTATTGACAACATACATACAATATGTACATAAAGCTGGCCTAAATAGCATCTTAGCATTGATTAGCTTGCAGTCATGCACTGACCAAATATGCCTGATTAGCACTCCAACAAGTTGATAACATCAACAAAGCTCACCTTTGTGCATTCACGCACAACATACAAAGTTTGGTGGACAAAATGAGACAAAAGGAGTGGTCGCATAAAACATGTATTTCTGTGGCAGCGCCGGAGAAAGTTGTACATGGAAACAAATTTCGGTGAGTTCAAGGACCGCCAAAATTAGTAGGACAAAATGCCACTTTCCAAATACTCTTATCAGTGAAGCATGTTTAATATAAACAGTGTTATTTCTAGCAATTAGGGAGGTTTGTGTCATGTTTGTCCTACAGAAACCATATTAAAACAAAAAATATATATTATTCCCCCCGCTTTTCCCATTTTCATACATTTTTGAAAAAGCTCCAGCATGCTCTAGAACCGCGGGTTGCAAACCCCCGCCCAAGACCAAGATGCTACCGCCACCATGTTTGACTATATTCTAGACTCACTATTCTTTTGTAGCTATTTACACAATAATAGATTTTCAGTGGATCGTACCTCCATACTGCTGTACACTGACTACTTTATTGTATATCTAAGTTTAATTGATATGCAATTGTCCATTAGAGAAGATATACTGGAATGAAACTGTATTTCTGCTTTTCTCTAAGTCTCATCAAGCATGCATTGTGTTGAGGGCTAGTCTAAATGCAACAACTGTCACACCTGAGGCTCCCTGAATAAAAGATGGGTTGCCATGGATACAAGAGCTTGCAGCCACTGTCTGCTTAACCATCAAATTTAGTGTTTTTGGATGTTTATCTAAAAACAGCACAATCTCATCTGTTTGAAGAGAAGAAAAAACTGACTGATAAATAATCAAGCTTGTTGAGTGCTTCAAATAGACATTCCATGCTGTTTAGGTCTGCTTTTGTCCCACCTCTTTCATTTCACTTAATGCATGCACCACAATCGCTTAAAAATGTGTCGTTTTACAAGTTTCCTGTCATCCTACAGCCAACAAGACGTTTGGAAATGCTCCAAATCGGCCAGGCAGTGCCGTACGGGTATACAGTGACGATGGAGCAGATGGCGTCCTGCCAGTTACCTTTGTGCCGTACTGTTCCATGGCTCACGCCCAACTCTGCTTCCACGGACATCGAGATGCCGTCAAGTTTTTTGTCACTGTGCCAGGTGAGCGGCAAGTGATGAGAGGACTAAAATAGACTGCAAATTCAGACAGCCAATTGAAATTGGTAGCGGCTGTCACGCCAGCTGTGGAAAAAATGCCTGAACAAAGTTATTAATATGTCATCACCTCGCATCGTATTTCTTTCAGGCCAGGCAATGCCACCTCCAGGTACTGCTGATTCAGGTTCTGATGACCCTCCATCGGAATCCTCAGACACAAACCCCACGGAGCCCAAAACGTACTTGGTGATGAGTGGAGGAGAAGGCTACATTGACTTCAGAATGGGTGAGCACAATGACGGCTGCGTGCGAGTGTTTTGTATCCATACGTCATTATTATTCGTAATGTAAATCATTTTTTTTTAGAACACTAAACACAGTGGCAAAACTATTTTCAAGCTGATACAGTTAAGTCCTCTATTAAGTGAAAGTGACATGCTAGATGTTAGGCTGCACATTTCCAATACGAAAATTAGTAATATAATTTTTTTTATGGTTCCCGAATTTGGTACGTTAATAGGCTGGGACTGAAGTCCGATTTACATTGAATCAAATGGTGTCATATTGCGATACCTTTGTTGGGTATCATGTCCGGTTGCAGACTCTCATTGGCTCAAACGCTTGGCAAGCAATCAAGCACTCATAGCACACTTGGCCAAATTGCCTTTTGGTAATTTTACAATTTTACATACAAACTAAGCAAGACGCTCAAAAGTACAGCAAGGCGAAATGTCATAGCTCGATGCTATTTGATAAGGGATTTACCAAACACATGCTACTGATTACCATTAGCGATTTTACAAGGCGATTTCAACGCCTTCAAGTTTGGTACTACAACAACGATGCATGTTACAATCAAACAGCTGGTGTGTAATATGTACAACACTTACAGTATAACCACTTGTAGAACTGAACAAAACATAATACTGGCACATTTAACTTAATGGCAAAGACTACTTCCTTACTAAGGCAACTAGTCCAGAGCTGTGTATAGAGGTAGCGATTTAGGAAATCCTCTGTTCATACTCTCTCTGATTGGTCAAAAGCACCTCCCGTAACAACAGGGCGCCATTTTGAGGCCAACTTTGAAACCAAGTTGGCCTCATTCTCTCTATACTCTGCTCTGCTGTAGTCTATATACTGCTGCCATTTAATGTATTGGAATCTACCATGTATTACAGTACAGTACTTGCAAATGAGTCACAGAAGTGTAAGAAAACAAATAACAGCTGGACAACAGAATTTAGTAGTAATCGTTGTATTTAAAAAAAAAAAAAAAAGCCTTAACAATTAACATTTACTAACACATAGAACAGTATATAAAATTGGTACTGTTAAGTACCGATATAGATTCCCAGGTACTGGGAATTGGTACCGTATTGATTCAAATGTGAGAGGTACCCACAAAAAAATTTTATATATACAGTGGGTCAAAAAAGTATTTAGTCAGCCACCGATTGTGCAAGTTCTCCCACTTAAAATGATGACAGAGGTCTGTAATTTTCATCGTAGGTACACTTTAACTGTGAGAGACAGAATGTGAAAAAAAATCCAGGAATTCACATTGTAGAATTTTAAATTTATTTGTAAATTATGCTGGAAAATAAGTATTTGGTCAACTATTCAAAGCTCTTATTGATGGAAGGAAGTTTTGGCTCAAAATCTCACGATACATGGCCCCATTCATTCTTTCCTTAACACGGATCAATCGTCCTGTCCCCTTAGCAGAAAAACAGCCCGAAAGCATGATGTTTCCACCCCCAAGCTTCACAATAGGTATGGTGTTCTTGGGATGCAACTCAGTATTCTTCTTCCTCCAAACACGACAAGTTGAGTTTATACCAAAATGGATACATGGATGATACAGCAGAGGATTGGGAGAATGTCATGTGGTCAGATGAAACCAAAATAGAACTTTTTGGTATAAACTCAACTCGTCGTGTTTGGAGGAAGAAGAATACTGAGTTGCATCCCAAGAACACCTTACCTACTGTGAAGCATAGGGGTGGAAACATCCTGCTTTGGGGCTGTTTTTCTGCTAAGGGGACAGGACGATTGATCTGTGTTAAAGAAAGAATGAATGGGGCCATGTATCGTGAGATTTTGAGCCAAAATCTCCTTCCATCAGTGAGAGCTTTGAATGGTTGACCAAATAATTATTTTCCACCATAATTTACAAATAAATTCTTTAAAATTCCTACAATGTGAATTCCTGGATTTTTTTTCACATTCTGTCTCTCACAGTTGAAGTGTACCTATGATGAAAATTACAGACCCCTGTCATCATTTTAAGTGGGAGAACTTGCACAATCAGTGGCTGACGAAATCCTTTTTTGCCCCACTGTATACTATAGTTTATTATTGTGGGAAATTTATTTAACATTGTTGAATTCAATTCTAATATTAGGACCTAAACCTATACCATATATTGTATGGTTCCAAATAAATACAAGGTAAGTTAATAAGGTGCAAACATAGCAAGCATCTGGTGAAAGAGCTAAGGTAAGTGACGACCATTATGTGCTTCTCTGTGCACTGAATGCCTTTCAATGCATTCATCCGACTGAAAAGGAAAGCTAATCAGAAACATTGGCGTGTGGGGAGCATGTGACGCATGCAGACCTCTCACTCTGACCTCTCACTCTGACTGCGCGTCAAGTCTGGGCCACTCATCTCCGCCTGAAAGGCCAAGCATATTCCGGCTTAATGGACCCAGTTACGGTAACTGCGGTTTGTTAGCAGCAGCACCATCCTCGTGTCTGCGGCAAATGGATTTTTTTTTTAGCTTTTTGCCATCTGACTCTTCAGGTGACGAAAGCGGAGAACTGGACGGCGTGTCCGAATCCACGTCCGGCCAGCAGTCGGCGCCAACCAAGGCTGAGCGGAGCCACCTTATCGTCTGGCAGGTGGCGACCTCTGTTGATTGAAACCACTTCTACACATGGACCACCACTTTTGCCCCCTGCATGCGTGACTTTAGTTTTTTAAATATTTCCTTCACTACTTTATAAAAAAAAAAAAAACATTTATTTTATAATTAGCGTTTTTGTACAGTATGTTCCTAAAGGAAATAGGGATGTTTGCGTCCAGGAGGTTGGAGACACTGTGGCGAGTAGTGTGGACAATTTTAAAGGACAACGCCATTTCACGCTGGAGGACGCTTGAGGCATTTTTTGCAGACATGGAAGAAAAAAAGGGATTATCTAAGGTATTATTTCATATTTACACATGACAAAACTTTAACGTTTGTATACCACACGTCTCAGTGTCAGAGCTCAGGTGTGCGCGCGTGTGTGTGTGTGTGTGTGTGTGTGTGTGAGCATCTCAGTTCACTGCAGGACCTAGAGTTTAGGCATGTCTTGTTCTTCCCATTTCAAAGTACAATTTGTTACCCTAATGCCATCTTGGCGCCTTTTCCGCCTGTTGACAATAGGACCAAAGTGTGCTGCGTTCTGAAAATGTACTTAATTTGTGAGTTCCGCCGTACAATATAGCTATCAAAAAAATAATTACAATTATTTTTCCAAGATAGATCATTAAAAGTCGGGATGGATGTACTAATACACTGGAAGAAACTGAGTCAAAGTTAAATTACCAATGATTGTCACATATACCCTAGGTGTGGTGAAATTAACCTCTGCATTTGACCCATCCGCTTGTTCCACCCCCTGGGAGGGGAGGTGAGGGGAGCAGTGAGCATCAGCGGTGGCCGCGCCCGTTAATCATTTTGGCAATCTAACCCCCAATTCCAACCCTTGATGCTGAGTACCAAGCAGGGAGGTAATGGGTCCCATTTTTATAGTCTTTGGTACGACTCGGCCGGGGTTTGAACTCACGACCTACCGATCTCTATCACAATGCCACTGAGCAGGTGCAGCGCTTAGTTGCAACCAGCTCTATTTAGTATGTGTGTAATCTAAAAATATTTAGAGAAGATACAACAATCAGCAGTTATATTTCCAATTAGGTGCTCAACAAAATTGTTTATCCAGTTGATGCACAGATGAGTGCTTACAAACTGCGAGTCGTGCACGTAGGCCTGGGCGATATTTCGATTTTGTCGATATATTGGAGGTTTTTACTATTGCAGACGATTTAAACCCCAAACATCGATTTTTTTCTTCTTCTTGCTCCGACATACTTTTATCCCCTCAGCACCTTCTGTAGTTTGCACCACCCCCTTACTTCCTTATTGGCACTAGCAAAACATAGCTTACACTAACGCTGACGAGAGCGAGACTTGAGTTCCAAAGAAAAGACAATCGTTGTCACCGCTTTTGGTTTGGCGGCAACAGGCTTAGAACAAGTGACTGCACGTTGCAAAGTTTGTTTCAAAAAGAGAGCAGCACAACAAACTAATGGTTGCATCTGGAACCGAAGCCTCCGGTTGAGTGCGGGAAATACAACTCAAGGCAAAGAAGACTGCATTAACAAACGTACTACGGCTTAAAAAATGCATCTTATTGTGATGGAATCGTTTCCACCAGGTATGTATGATGAGGAAGACGCACAATGCGTAGAGCGATCACCAAATCAGTGACTCTGCACATCGCCTAGATCAGGGGTGTCAAACGTACAGCCCGTGGGCCGGATCAGGCCCACGAACAGGTTTTATCCGGCCCGAGAGATGAGTTTGCCAAGTATAAAAATTAGCCAAAATTTTAGAATGAAATAAACTGCTGCTCTAAATGTGTCCACTAGATCTCGCAATAGCAATTTTTTGTATCTTTGTAGATAATGCTACTTATGTAAAAAAACAAACCCCATGTTAGTGCACCAATCAAGGAAAATGATCACACTACATAAATAACATCCTGTAATTTGATTTTGATATTTTTTTTATCTTGATAGATTGAAAATTAACACAATGAATTGACTGAGGAACATTATCACATCATTTATTCAGAAAGTATAATTAACAACAAATAAAGATAGAAATCTATTAACCGCAACATGTAAGTGTAAAAAACCCCCAACAACATTATGATTTGTACATTTCCAGAATGTGCTTGTTCTATTTTTAAACAAAGAAAACAATCTGAAGTTGTCTTTATTTTCAAGTTATCGCGCCGGGATGTTACCAGTCCGGCCCACTTGAGAGTAGATCATTCTCCATGTGGCCCTCGATATAAAATGAGTTTGACACCCCTGGCCTAGATGTTTGAATGAAAAATCCTGCTTTTATTACGAAAACTATTATAGTCTTCTAAATGTTTTGATTGATTAATTATTTGCATACATCGTATAATACTACATTTTTATTTACAGAAATATTTTATTCATACAGTTATTTTAAGTTTGTACTTCACTGATCGCAATGTTGGAGATTATTTATTTGCATGTAATGTGCGATGTAACATTTTTGTTAACAGAAATATTTTATTCAAGACCAAAGTATTGCCAGAGGAAGCTCATTATTTATTTTTTTTTAATTCCATAAAAATTACAATTCATATATAATCTAAAAAAAAAATTACACAAATCAGAATTTGCCAAGAGTAAGATGCATTGTCATTTCAAACTACTAGTTTTGATCAAATAATAAAAAAAAAAGAATGTTTTGGAATATCTCTGTCATTTGATGGTTTCTTTAAAAAGTAGGGAGAAAAAAAATCGGGAAAAACGTAAAGCAGTAAGATTTTATTTGTACTCCCAATCGCCCAGGCCTTGGTGCACATGAAATGAACTTTTGTTCGAGTTTTATTTTGGCAAAGTGTATTCTTTAGATTTGTTTACTGGTCAACTTTTATTGGTGAACCAGCGTCCAAGACATTCCCGTGTGTGCGTGGGATTTTGTTTTTGTGTGAGTGTGTGAGTCTGCTCTGCAAATCTAAGTCGTTTCCATTTGTGTGAGGGGATTTACGTGCTTCCTCTTCTTGTTTCATCAACACTTTATCATGTTGAGATTAGATGAGTTTTCACAGATAAGGCGTGGCATACATCAGTAAACCGGGCCCACAGAAAATAAAATACAGTTGGGGCTTCCCCCGAACCCCCGAAAAACTGTTTTACTGGATGATATTTTCTGGTGTTTCCTGAACAAGGGGTGTTCCGATACGATAATGATATCTGTTCGATATCAGAAAAAAGATCATTATTGGATATGGAACTTTCCAATACAAGCAGTCCTACAGCCAGTTAACAACTAAATGTCCTCCAATAAAAACACAAGATTACTCTTATACTTTAGTCAAGTCATTTAGGTTATAGGCTATTAGGAGGGAGCAGCTACACGACAGCTAAGCACACAATAGCACTTAAGTTAGACGTACAAAACGTGTCCTTAATTGAACAATATTGTTGTTTAAAACAACACATTTGTCAATATACCAAGTAGTCATAGTTGCATATTACTTACACATACAAAGTATCTGGTTACAAACGTGTCCGCATCAATCATTTTATTGCGTCACAAGCTTAACTTCATGGACTATTGTGGCCATTAGGTGTCACCAAAAAAAAAATGACCACTACTCTTCAATTTAAAGACAACATGATTCCATTCTAGTCCATTTTAAGAATACATTGGTTAGTGTTTTTCATACATACCATTGTTCTCTGAGTAATTTCATTTGATCTAACCTTTTGTAGCAATTTCCCACGGCAAAATAAAGTATGTACATTTCCTGCTGATATCGTATCGGATCAAAACAGGTACTGGCCATTAACCCACGTGCCATCGGAAGTAGAAAAAAAGCTGTATCAGGACAACCCTGATTGGAAATAAAAAATATGTTTTCTTAAGCTCACCCGCTAAGGTTTGTTTCACAGGTTTGAAAAATAAGATTTGCTTTATTTTTCTCAAGCTGCTGTGCGTCCCACTTTTAGAATCTTTGGCTTGATTAGAAGAACAATAACCCAACCTACAGCTCTTATGTGCCAATAATGCATGGGCCCTGAAAAGGAAGTAGAACGACTACTAGCATCAAGTAAAGGTTGAATAGGACGTTTTGGCCATGTGTAATATTTGAGTGTGTCAACATTATTGAGGAATTTTTTGTTGTTTATTTTTTTTTTCCTGAATCCGTCTTTTAAATTTTGGAAGTATTTCAAGAGACCAAGTTTGGTCATTGTTCTATCATTTTGTCTTCTTACCATTCCAGTATTTATTTGCTTTGTATAAGAGCCTACCTTGGTTCAGAATGTAACTTTTTAAGAAACCAGGCTTTTTATTGGTAACGATGAGTTTACATGATTGTTCCTTTTAAAGCATTAAAAGAAAGCGTTTTGGCTAGCCACCGGATCAAATTTTAATTTTAAAATGACTAAAGAGTTTGATGTTCTAAAGCTATGCATGTTTTTTAAGACCACACTGCAATGTTGGTGTGTATGTGGAAGAGTTTGAAAGCAAAACACATATGTCCGCCCGTTTGTTTGTGGGTGGCTGATTTTTAAAAAAATGTTTTATTTCCTATCGTGTTTGCACTTTGTGTGTTTCCATCTGTAAAAAAAAAAAACATTTCTGAATGCCATAACAGTTTTCCTCCCGGTCAGTGTTTTTGAAATGAACATCATAGCCTTATTTTTAACGATCTATTAAACTCACCAAAATCAACTCGGTGTTGTCCTTCTCTTTATAATAAGTCACGTGCATGTTTATGCATATACATTGGATCACTCTACATGATATTTTTGTGTGGACTTGGGCAGTGTTTTATTGTTATATGCAACATGAATAACTGGCAGGCAGCTGTAAGGACACAATATAGATATACAGTACAGTAGATAAGACATAATTGGTGGGTGATAAAACTTTCTACCATACATACACACATATATACATATACTGTAAAAAAATAATAATTCAGGTGTTTTTTTTATGCAGAATTGGTGTAAAAATATTGTTTAAAAATAGAACAAGCACATTATGAAAATGTACAAATCACAATGTTGTTTTTTTTACACATACATGTTGCGGTTAATAGTATTCTACTTTTATTTGTCGTTATTTATACTTTCTGAATACATTGTGATAATAATGTTCATCAGTCAACTCACTGGTGTTAATTTTCAATATATGATGATTAAAAACATAATATCAAAATGAAATTACAGGGTGTTATTTGTGTAATTTGCTAATTTTCCTCGACTGGTGCACTAATGTGGTTTATTTTTTATTTTGTTTTACATATGTAGCATAATCTACAAAGATACAAAACATTGCTATTGTGACATCTTGTGGACACATTTAGAACAGCTGTTTCTTTCATTCCACAATTTCGGCTCATTTTTATACTTAGGTAACCCATCCCATGGGCCGGATAAAACCTGTTCAGGCCCGCGGGCCGTACGTTTGACACCCTTGGTGTACATAGACTATAATATATATATTTTTAACAATTTGATACATTTTTTGCATTGTAAATTTATTATCAGCGACCCCGAAAGGAATAAGTGGTAGAAAATGGATGGATGGATGGATATAGCGGCATTTTATGTCATGCATTAAAAAAAAAATCTCGTTCTTCAAAACAAGCAGCTGCTTAACGTAATATGCGCCTGAAACCACTAGATGGTGCTGTTTTTTTTTATAAGACAAACACCCTATATCTGTCATATTTACCAGTATTAGCTCGTGTCAACGTATGTAAAATATTTTTGGGGTGTAATTTGTTCCATTATTGAACAATAGTACGCGACTCTGCTCATGTAAACAATACCTGGGTAGAAAACACTTGATGCTTGGTGTTCCTGCATTGGCCAGCAGGGGGCCATGTTGTGCAGGGTTCTGTTGAATTGCTACATCACTGTGTATATAAATATATATATGTACAAAATCCATGAAATTACATCACAGCATAAAACCCATCTTCCGCCTCCTCGCTTTCCCTCCAGCCCTCCTCACCCACCCTCTCCTCCACTTTAGCCATGCGTGGGCAGACACACACACACACACACACACACAGGCCTCTGACGTCAGAGAGTGTGTTGTAGCCCATACAGGGGATTCTGAGAACACAACATGCCATGATTATGGTGCCTCACAGCTGACTTGCTGCACACAACATCTGCTTCCTGTTCCCATATCCAAAACGCACATGTAGACTCCATCTATCCCTCCTTTTTCTCTAGCGCTGATCCTCATTATAGGGGACATTTTTCACATATTTTTAACCTACTGTCATTTCCCACCCGGCACATGTTATGCATTGTTTGCTCTGCTGGCTGTGTGTAACCAGACAATGCGTGCATGTTACGTAACATCTTCAACAGCCTCCTCTTCGTCTATGTTCTGTCCTGTCCTTCAAAGGTCTTTGTTTACTTTCACGGAACATGCATTCATCCCTTTGCTTCTGTACGTTCTTCCACCTTCATTATCTCTCTGCTGTGCTGTCGCAGGCGTCACACGCACTGCCAGGGTCGTTCTGTGGGGTCACGGGGGTCTCTGCTCTTCCCACTATTAGTCTTATCTGTGTAATGTCAGTGAAGGCCGTGTCGTGTTTACATACTACAAACCCCGTTTCCATATGAGTTGGGAAATTGTGTTAGATGTAAATATCAACGGAATACAATTATTTGCAAATCCTTTTAAACCCATATTCAATAGAATGCACTACAAAGATAAGATATTTGATGTTCAAACTCATAAACTTAATTTTTTTTTGCAAATAATAATGAACTTAGAATTTCATGGCTGCAACTCGTGCCATAGTAGTTGGGAAAGGGCATGTTCACCACTGTGTTACATCACATTTTCTTTTAACAACACTCAATAAACGTTTGGGAACTGACGAAACTAATTGTTGAAGCTTTTTTTTAACAACACTCAATAAACGTTTGGGAACCGAGGAAACTAATTGTTGAAGCTTTGAAAGTGGAATTCTTTCCCATTCTTGTTTTATGTACAGCTTCAGTCGTTCAACAGTCCGGGGTCTCCGCTGTTGTATTTCACGCTTAATAATGCGCCACACATTTTCGATGGGAGACATGTCTGGACTGCAAAGGGCCAGGAAAGTACCCGCACTCTTTTACTACGAAGCCACACTGTTGTAACACGTGGTTTGGCATTGTCTTGCTGAAATAAGCACGGGCGTCCATGATAACCTTGCTTGGATGACAACATATGTTGCTCCAAAACCTGTATGTACCTTTCAGCATTAATGGTGCCTTCACAGATGTGTAAGTTACCCATGTTTTGGGCACTAATACACCCCCATACCACCATAGATGCTGGCTTTTGAACTTTGCGCCTATTGCAATCCGGATGGTTATTGTCCTCTTTGTTCTGGAGGACACCACGTCCACAGTTTCCAAATATAATTTGAAATGTGGACTCGTCAGACCACAGAACACTCTTTGACTTTGCACTAGTCCATCTTAGATGAGCTTGGGCCCAGGGAAGCCGCCGGTGTTTCAGGATATTGTTCATCAATAGGTTTTGCTTTGCATAGTAGAGATTTAACTTGCACTTACAGATGTAGTGACCAAACTGTAGTTACTGACAGTGGTTTTATGTAGTGTTCTTGAGCCCATGTGGTGATATCCTTTACACACTGATGTCGTGTGAGGGATTAAAGGTCCGGAATATCATCGCTTACATGCAGTGATTTCTCCAGATTCTGTGAACCTTTTGATGATTTTACGGATTGTAGATGGTAAAATCCCTAAATTCCTTGCAATAGCTCGTTGAGAAATGTTGTTCTAAAACTGTTCGACAATTTGCTTACAAAGTGGTGACCTTCGCCCCATCCTTGTTTGTGAATTACTTAGCATTTCATGGAAGCTGCTTTTATACCCAATCATGGCACCCACCTGTTCCCAATTATCCTGCACACCTGTGGGATGTTCCAAATAAGTGTTTGATGAGCGTTCCTCAACTTTATCAGTATTTTTGCCACCTTTCCCAACTTCTTTGCCATGTGTTGCTGGCATCAAATTCTAAATTTAGTGATTATTTGCAAAAAAAATATATTTATCAGTTTGAACATCAAATATGTTGTCTTTGTAGCATATTCAACTGAATATGGGTTGAAAATGATTTGCAAATCATTGTATTCCGTTTATATTTACATCGAACACAATTTCCCAACTCAAATGGAAACGGGGTTTGTACTTCCTCCATCAAATGGTTGTGATGGGTGCATTAGTGAGTGTTTGGCACACTCGCTGGCTGTATGAACTGCCTGATACTGTGTTGGAGTTTCAAAATTGGGCTATCTGCTGGATTAAAAATGCACTATTTGAGAACAGCAAGTACGATTGAAAGGTAGCACAAAAATGTATATTCTGCACAAATATATAGGAATATGGGATGTGCAGGAAAAGAAGAACTTTTAAATTATTTGTCGCTATACAATCTATGAAACCGATCCCACACTTTGGAAGTTCCATCCATCCATTTTCTATCGCTTATCCCTTTTGGGGCCGCAGGGGGTGCTGGAGCTGTCTTTTGAATTAGTTCCATTTAGATCACAGGTGTCAAACTCAAGACCTGGAGGCCAAAACTGGCGTAGCCACATGATTTTATTGTGGACCGGCACTTTGTTTTAAAGTGACCCCTCCCATAATTTGTATCTGGTTTTCCACATCATTTAATGGTTCCCTGCATCATTTCAGTGGCTCTCCACGTCATTTTAATGTAGTCCACCACATCATTTAAGTGGCCAGCCACATCATTTTATGGTGGCCGTCTGTCATTTTATGTGATCATTTATATGACTTGCCAGATCTTTTTAACATGCTCTGCCACTTCATTTTATTGTGGAGTGCCACTTTATTTTAACGTTGTCCGCCACATAATTTTATTGCGGACCGCCACTTTATTTTAAAATGCTCCGCCACATCGTTTCAGTGGCTCTCCACGTCATTTAAATGTGGTTCACCACATCATTTTAAAGTGGTTGCTGTCATTTTATGTGATCAACCACAGAATTTATGTGACAAGCCACCACATCATTTAAAGTGATGATCCACATCATTTAATGTGATCTGCCATATCATTTATGTGATGATCCACATCATTTAATGTGATCTGCCACATCATTTATGTGATGATCCACATCATTTAATGTGATCTGCCACATCATTTATGTGATGATCCACATCATTTAATGTGATCTGCCACATCATTTTAAAGTGGCCATCCACGTCATTCTATGTGTTCACCACATAATTTATGAAACCAGCCATACCTTTTTGATGTGGTCCGCCACATAATTTTATTGTGTTTGCCACCTCATTTTATCGTGGACCGCCACTTTATTTTAAAGTGGTCCGTCATATATTTTTTTGTGCGTAATATCACGTGTTTTTTATTCTTAAAGTGACACGCGCGCATTGAAGTGTCACCACCATGTGTTTCATGCTGCGTCATAGCTTCACTATCATTTTGACTCATCCCCAAATGCTAATATAGTCACAAATAATGCCATGCTTAACACATAATCCGTTGGATTTGACAGTCAAAGATCATCTATGTGACAGGACTGTTTTGCTGTTTTAAATAAACCTACTGCAAACAAAAATTAAAAATAACTGAGCAAAATGATCGCAAGAAAATGAAATAACTGGGTAAAATGATCCTAGTCATAACAGAGGTGCTCGGCTGTCTTTAAAGGGGAACATTATCAAAATTTCTGAAGGGTTAAAACCAATAAAAATCAGTTCCCAGTGGCTTATTTTATTTTTTCGAAGTTTGTCTCAAAATTTTACCCATCACGCAATATCCCGAAAAACGGCTTCAAAGGTGCCTAATTTTAACCGTCGTTATATCCACCCGTCTATTGTCCAAACATGGCGGATAGCACAGAAAGGTATAGCATAGTAGCTCGGATTCAGACTCGGATTTCAGCGGCTTAAGCGATTCAACAGATTACGCATGTATTGAAACGGATGGTTGGAGTTTGGAGGCAGATAGCGAAAACGAAATTGAAGAAGAAACTGAAGCTATTGAGCCATATCAGGGCAGACAGCGGCACGGGAGGAAGCGCGGAGGAATTCGGCGATCGCCTTACAACCAACGATTGGTATGTGTTTGTTTGGCATTAAATGTGGGTGGAGGGAAAGGCTGGATGCAAATATAGCTAAAATGAGGCATAATGATGCAATATGTACATAAAGCTAGCCTAAATAGCATGTTAGCATCGATTAGCTTGCAGTCATGCCGTGACCAAATATGTCTGATTAGCACACTCCACACACTGTAAGTCAATAACATCAACAAAACTCACCTTTGTGATTTCGTTGACTTTGTCGTTGGAAATGCATCTGCTTTGAGTGTCGCAGGATATCCACACATTCTTGTCATCTCTGTCGTAGCATAGCTGTCGTCGGTACAGCGTGCAGAACAAACGAGGGACTTTCGCATCTTTTGGCCACTGTTGCAACTTGAATCCGTCCCTGTTTGTGTTGTTACACCCTCCGACAACACACCAACGAGGCAGGATGTCTCCAAGGTACGGGAAAACGGTCGAAAAAACGGAAAATAACAGAGCTGATTTGACTTGGTGTGTGTAATGTGTTTGAGAAAATGGCAGGTCGCTTCGCGATGTGACGTCACGGGTGAAAGGTCATTGCTCCGACAGCGAACAATTGAAAGGCGTTTAAATCGCCAAATTCACCCTTTTAGAGTTCGGAAATCGGTTAAAAAAACATACGGTCTTTTTGCTGCAACATCAAGGTATATATTGACGCTTACATAGGTCTGGTGATAATGTTCCCCTTTAAGAACCTATATACCAACCGGTAGAGCTCGGTTGGTAGAGCGGCTGTGCCAGCAACTTGAGGGTTGCAGGTTCGATCCCCGCTTCCGCCATCCTAGTCACTGCCGTCGTGTCCTCGGGCAAGACACTTTACCCACCTGCTCCCAGTACCACCCACACTGGTTTAAATGTAAAAATTAGATATTGGGTTTCACTATGTAAAGCGCTTTGAGTCATTAGAGAAAAAAGCGCTATATAAATATACTTCACTATAGCAAAAACAAAGATCCTCTATATGACAAGGGTGCCCTGCTGTTATCATAAAATTGGACTATAGTTTGTGTAGCGCACCAGAAGGTGGAAGGGAAAACAAAGCTCTCTTTGATGGTCATACTGTTTATTGTGCAACAGAACCAATGTTGCCATGGCGATATAGGGGGAAACTGCTTTGCCGGCCATAATAGTGCCTGTATGTAAACAACAGTGCCTACTGCAAGTGTAACACGCATGAGTTTCACACTCACAGATGATTTTATCGAGCAAGCTCACTCATGGTACTTAAAATGCAGTAAATATTGCATATCTGATGAATAAACATATAATGATAAATAAAACAAATATAATTATACATAGGCAACCTCATGGTGTTGTTTTTATAGTTCAGTATTTTTAAAATAATATTATTGTACTATTTTATTTGATAGGAATCATAATAATATAGTGATACAACCAGAGGTGGGTAGAGTAGCCAGAAATTGTACTCAAGTAAGAGTACTGTTACTTTACATATGTATTACTCAATTAAAAGTAGGGAGTAGTCACCCAAATATTTACTTGAGTAAAAGTAAAAAGTATGTTGTGAAAAAACTACTCAAGTACTGAGTAACTGATGAGTAACCTGTTTGTTTAATTAATACGGCAACAAGTAATGCACAAAAACATAAAAATAGCAATGAGCAAATTCATAGCCAGGAATATCTCTTAAGCAACTAAAACTATAATATATATTAAATAATAAATCATGAAAATAAAAAAATTAAGGCAAATTGAGCCACAATAACTTAACAGCACCATAGGCTCAGTAGGCATTCATCGATTGATTGATTGATTGATTGAAACTTGTATTAATAGATTGCACAGTACAGTACATATTCCCTACAATTGACCACTAAATGGTAACACCCTAATAAGTTTTTCAACGTTAATCAATTACTTTACCTCGACTTGGTCATTTATTATCTACCTCATATATATATATACAGTATATAATTTATAGTTATTTATTTTGCCGTTTTTGTTGACATGTTAAAGGTGTTTTAATGAATATACATGCATGTTTAACACATAGATTCCTATCTTTCATGAAGACAAGAATATAAGTTGGTGTATTACCTGATTCTGATGACTTGCATTGATAGGAACCAGACAGTATAGTGCTGATAATGTCCACATTTTCAAATGGAGGAGAAAAAAAGTTCCTCTTTTCTGTCTAATACCACATGAAAGTCGTTGGTTTTCTGCATCTTATTTGTCCAGCTTCCATATTCGTTTTTATACACTTTACAAGAAATACATTGGCGGCAAACTCCGTAGTTATCTAGCTTGTATGCGCTGGCTTTCGGAGACTCTTATTTTGTTAGTGCGCTAAGCGCAGGCGCGATGGAGCGGCGCTTTTATTGTGAAGACGGGAACTGTGCGATCAGTCTTTAGGCTTTTGACGGGAAGTACAGTTGAAGTAAAAAGTGTCTTTTTTCCTTTACAATTTTGATTGATTGATTGAAACTTTTATTAGTAGATTGCACAGTACAGTACATATTCCGCACAATTTACCACTAAATGGTAACACCCCAATAAGTTTTTCAACCTTTTTAGGTCGGATTCGACGTGTGACGGTCACGTGACCGCCTGGTTTTGTTTGATTGGTCCAACGTCACCAGTGACTGCATTTGATTGGTGAAACGCAGGCATGCGTAGTTCCTACTTTGAATGCGTGTCTGACAAAATCAAAACAAACAAAACGTGCATTAATAGATCGATTTAAAAAAAAAGTAGCGAGTAACGAGCTAATTGTAGATAAATGGAGCGGAGTAAAAGTAGCGTTTCTTCTCTATAAATATACTCAAGTAAAAGTAAAAGTATGTTGCATAAAAACTACTCTTAGAAGTACAATTTATCCCAAAAATTACTCAAGTAGATGTAACGGAGTAAATGTAGCGCGTTACTACCCACCTCTGGATACAACTATCATTGTTAGTATTTTTTTTATCATATCATATCTTTAATATTTGTATCATTTATTTAAAAACATAGCTTAAAAATATTATATTATTTATTATTAGATAGACTTTTATTCATCCCAGAAATGGGGAAAATGTAAAAAAAGGTCATGAAAAACTCCAAATGAGGAATGACAATTACATATTGCGCACTAATGATTGCACTATGTATAGATAAAAATAAAAGAAAAAAACACTATATCACTTACCATATTAAACACCAAGAAAATAAACAACACAGTAATGACATAAGTGTGTTGTAAAGTCTCATGGCCGTGTGGCTAGAAAGGTAGCACTCCTTCTTGCACTGTCTCATGCTAAAAGAGCTACTCTGGGCCTCCACAGTGTCGTGAGAGGGATTGGACATAATGTGTGTCAACGCTGTCAACATCCTGTCTAGTGGGCAGCCTAGGATGGAGCAAGCTCTCTTAATCACTTTATTAAGTATGTTCCTGTCTTTGAGCCTGCCGCCCCCACCCCAGCAAATGATGGCATAGAGCAGTGGTTCTCAAATGGGGGTACGTGTACCCCTGGGTGTACTTGAAGGTATGCCAAGGGGTACGTGAGATTTTTTTTTAAAAATTCTAAAAATAGCAACATTTCTGTCAGGTTGAGTTTGTGACGAACCCCAAGATGCAAAGAAGGCGGCAGGCATCGTGCAGGTAAATATGATTTTAATTTAACACTAAAACAAGAACAAACAAAAGGGTACAAACAAAAGGCTCGCACAAGGCGGAGAACAAACTTGGCTATGAACAAAAACTAGCACACAGGCTAACTGTGGACTACAAACAAAAACGCTTACTGTGACACGAAGGAACTATGACATGAGCAGAGTGAACAGAAGTAGACACAGCTACGACGATAAGTATTAATGACATTGACAGGTAGTGGCGACAATAATCCAGCACTGACTGGAGGGGAAGTCAGCTTTAAATAGTTACTGGCTGATTGACACCAGGTGTGGCCAGGTGCCAATCAGCCACAGTTGGGGAGACAAACAGGAAACGGACCAAATAAGAGCGCTGACAGGAAACAAAGACAAACGCAGAGGAAACACTCAAACATGGCCAAACTGTCAGGGACAAGACTGACAATTTCAAAAATCCTATATAAATATATTTAGTGAATAATACTTCAGCAAAATATGAATGTAAGTTCATGAACTGTGAAAGAAATGCAACAATGCAACATTCAGTGTTGACAGCTAGATTTTTTTGTGGACATGTTCCATAAATATTTCTTTTTTTTGTGAAGAAATGTTTAGAATTGAGTTCATGAATCCAGATGGATCTCTATTACAATCCCCGAAGAGGGCACTTTAAGTTGATGATTACTTCTATGTGTAGAAATCTTTATTTATAATTGAATCACTTGTTTATACAATTTAATACAACAGAAACTGATGACATGGTGCTGTATATTACTTCTTTATCTCTTTTTTTTCAACCAAAAATGCTTTGCTCTGATTAGGGGGTACTTGAATTAAAACAATGTTCACAGGGGGTACTTCACTGAAAAAAGAACCACTGACATAGAACACTGGGGAAGCCGCCACTGTGCCGTAAAAGGTGCGCAGTAGTGACCCGCACACCTAAAAAAAAACCTCAGTCTCCTCAACAGATGTCGGTAACCTTGACCCTTCTGGTACACAGCATTTGAATTGTGAGTCCAGTCCACTTTATTGTATTAAAACTTGGGTATTTAAATGAGTCCACTATTAAATGTTATCATTATTATTATTAACACAAAATAATAAATAAACAAAAAACAACAGAAGATTGAAAATATTTATGATTTTTAAAAATGTATTATACGATATGTTTTATCATTAGAGTATTTATCATTATTAGTATTATTAATATAGTTTAATAATATTAACAAAAATAATAAAAACAACACCAGTAGGTTAAAAAAACATTAAAATAAAAAATATTTATAATTATTTAATTTATTACATAATACTGTTTTATTATTACACTATTTATCAATATTATAATTTATAGTAAACATTTTTTTATTATTAATAAAAACAACACCAGGAGATAAAAAAATATTAAAATAAATATTTATAAGATTTGGATTATTAACTACTGTATTATATATAAGTAATATTATCATCATTATTAAAAAAATATAGTAATATTAACAAAATGATAAAACCATTAAAACATTAATAATAAAATCAAATCATGTTGGTATATTTTTATTATATAATGGTAATATTGATATGATTTATTATTATTTATCATTGTTATTAATACTATAGTATTGTCACACCCATGAGCTCAGGTTTTCTTTTTGTCATGTTTGGTTTTATTTTTTGGACACTCAGTTCCTGTTCCTGCACTCCCTTGTTTTCTTTGTTACCATGCCAACTCATTAATTTTCACCTTGCTCTCATGTCACGCCCCTATCCTCAGTTCTCACACCTGTTTGTAATCATCATGTTCATTATTTAAACCTGTAGTTGCCAGGTGGTCAGCCTGGCGACTTTTCATATTCCTCAACTGTCTTCATGCCATGCCATTGCTGTTTTTGGTTTGTTTTCTGCCACAGTTAGTGTCTTTTGTTCTTTCGTTCATAGTCAGGCCTTCGTGCTAGTGTTTTTTGTTTTCAGTAGTCAAGTTTGTTCTCCGCCATTGTGCGCGCCATTTGTTTGCCTTTTTGTAGTTTATTAGAGTATTAAATAAAAATGTACTTACATCCACGTCTGGCTTATGCCAACGTTCCTTTGCGTTGGTAAAAACAAACTATCCCCTAGTCCAAGTACTGACAAGTATAATGCTATTATTAATAAATTATAAGAACAACACCAGGAGTTTAAAAAAAAATCTTTTGATTTATTTTATAGCTCGGTATAGCTCGGTTGGTAGAGCGGCCGTGCCAGCAACTTGAGGGTTGCAGGTTCGATTCCCGCTTCCGCCATCCTAGTCACTGCCGTTGTGTCCTTGGGCAAGACACTTTACCCACCTGCTCCCAGTGCCACCCACACTGGTTTAAATGTAACGTAGATATTGGGTTTCACTATGTAAAGCGCTTTGAGTCACTAGAGAAAAGCGCTATATAAATATAATTCACTTCACTTCACTTCAACAGTATGTTTTAGTATTTTGTTATTTATCATTATTATTATTAACAAAATAGTATAATATCATTAACACAAATAATAAAAACAACACCAATAGGTTGCCTTCAGCTGCAGCTCTTCATGCCATGCTATTTTTTTGTTTGCTTGTTTGTTTAACCCTGGCACTATTTAGAGACCCTGTCGGTTTACAAATTGTACGTTCCAACCACTTCTAAGTTTTTTCCAAAAACTGTTTGCCGTGAAAGTTTGTCAGGAAAACTAAAGTAGTGGAATGTTTGGGGAAGGGGAGATGGACGAAAGAATGCATATCCAAGGATTACCACAGATGACATAACGCTTGGAATAATAGCAACAGAGTGCGAGAGAGGGAGAGTTGTGTACATTTGTGTGTGTGCGTGTCCGTGTTTCTTTACTGTGTGTGTGCGTGTGTGTGCACTGACAGCACGATGACACGTGATTTAAAAGCTCCCTCTCGTCCCAAGGAGAGTGCCCTTGTCCCCCACCCCCACCCCTATTGGTGTGCACTATTTCACGGTGACGGCCTAAGCAGTTCCCACTAATGCAACGAAGAATTGTGGGATTCTTGCAACACGCCGAGGACATTGTAAACAAATGGATCAGGAGCCTCATACGACAAAGCTCGGTCTTTGTTGCCCTGCAATAAAAAACAGGTTAGGAGAGAAACAATATGGTTGCTCAGTGCATGCATCTATTTATAGCGCTTGGCTAAAGTGCTGAGACGGCGGAACCAGGGTTGTGTGCTGGACATACCTCATCATGCTTTGTCCCTTCATCGACTTAATCAGACTAACTTTGGGATTTTTTTTAAGAACTTTCGAGATAATGTGAGGCCTTTTTTTTTCCTCAATGGCATAATGACGAATGTATATCTTAATGATTAAGCATATGGGTATTAATCATCAGGTGCCATTCTAATAAAGGGCCATCCCACCAAATGGGTGCCATTTGTTTGTGGTCCATCCATCCCTTTTCTACCGCTTGTCCCTTTTGGGGTGGCAGGGGAAGCTGGCGACTATCTCAGCTACAATCGGGCGGAAGGCGGGGTACACCCTGGACAACTCGCCACCTCATCGCAGGGCCAACACAGATGGACAGACAACACTCACATTCACACACTAGGGCCGATTTAGTGTTGCCAATCAACCTATCCCTAGTTTGTGGTAACTTTATTAAAATAATAATAATAAAATACAAGTATTTTTTTCCAATTCTAAATCTAAAAAAAAACACATTAAAATTAGGGATGTCCGATAATGGCTTTTTTGCTGATATTCCGATATTGTCTAACTCTTAATTACCGATACCGATATCAACCGATACCAATATATTTATATATATATATGTATATACAGTCGTGGAATTAACAAATTACTATGCCTAATTGGCCGTACGCAACCCGAAGGTCGCTGGTTCAATCCCCACCTAGTACCAACCTCATCACGTCCGTTGTGTCCTGAGCAAGACACTTCACCCTTGCTCCTGATGGGTGCTGGTTAGCGCCTTGCATGGCAGCTCCCTCCATCAGTGTGTGAATGGTTAAATGTGGAAGTAGTGTCAAAGCGCTTTGAGTACCTTGAAGGTAGAAAAGCGCTATACAAGTACAACCCATTTATTTATTTATTTATTTGTGATGTCCCGCTAGATGCATTAAACAATGTAACAAGGTTTTCCCAAAAAAATCAACTCAAGTTATGGAAAAAAAAAAAATGCCAACATGGCACTGCCATATTTATTACTGAAGTCACAAAGAGCATTATTTTTTGTAACATGCCTCAAAACAGCAGCTTGGAATTTGGGACATGCCCTCTTTAAGAGAGCATGAGGAGGTTGAAGGGGGTGGGGTTGGGATGGGGGGGTAGGGGGAGGCAGGGGTGTATATTGTAGCTGTCAGGACTGTGACTTGGATTTGTGTTGCTTCTTTGATGCAGAGAATATTTGGGACGAGCCTGGCGTGAATTCAGCTACATATTTAAATTTATTTATACACTATAATACAAAAAGGGAAAACAAATGGCGCGCTCGAGGGTGGAAAACTTGACTACTCAAAACAAAAACAGCACAATGGCATGACTATATACAAAAAACAAACTAAGCAACTGTGATATAACAAAACCAAAAACTTACTTGATATGAGCACGAGGGAAATAGCATGGCTTGGCATCAAGGGGTTGAGGAATACAGCGGTATGTAGGTAGGTAGTAAGGTACAAAGTTCCCAGGCCGATGAACAAAAAACAAATGATTTAAATAGTGGTTATGGTGATGAGAAACAGGTGTGGGGCGTGACTTGGAGACCAGGTGGAAACTAATGCGTGACTGTGGGAACAAATAAAACCAGGAAGTGCAAAACGGGAAACAAGAGTCCAAAAACAAAACATAAACATGATCAAACATAAAACTAATTTACAGGCATGACAGTAGCGTCCCGGAAGAGTTAGTGCTGCAAGCGATTCTGGGTATTTGTTCTGTTGCGTTTATGCTGTGTTAGGGTCCCGAAATGTGTTTGTCATTCTTGTTTGGTGTGGGTTCACAGTGTGGCGCATATTTGTAACAGTGTTAAAGTTGTTTGTACAGCCACCCTCAGTGTGACCTGTATGGCTGTTGACCAAGTATGCTTTGCATTCACTTGTGTGTGTAAAAATCCATCCATCCATTTTCTACCGCTTATTCCCTTTTGGGGTCACGGGGGGCGCTAGCGCCTATCTCAGCTACAATCAGGCGGAAGGCGGGGTACACCCTGGACAAGTCGCCACCTCATCGCAGGGCCAACACAGATAGACAGACAACATTCACACTCACGTGTGTAAAAAAACGTAGATATTATGTGATTGGGCCGGCATGCAAAGGCAGTGCCTTTAAGGTGTATTGGCGCTCTGTGAAGTGAAGTGAATTATATTTATATAGCGCTTTTCTCTAGTGACTCAAAGCACTTTACATAGTGAAACCCAATATCTAAGTTACATTTAAACCAGTGTGGGTGGCACTGGGAGCAGGTGGGTAAAGTGTCTTGCCCAAGGACACAACGGCAGTGACTAGGGTAACGGAAGTGGGAATCGAACCTGCAACCCTCAAGTTGCTGGCACGGCTACTCTACCAACCGAGCTATACCGCCTGTACTTCTCCCTACGTCCGTGTACACAGCGGCGTTATCAAAAGTCATACATTTTACTCTATGAAACCGATACCAATAATTTTGAAACCATATCGATAATTTCCAATATTACATTTCAAAGTATTTATCGGCCGATACAATCGGCAGTCCGATATTAACGGACATCTTTAATTAAAATGCATTTATTTGTAATTCTTGACAGAGCTTCTAGGTGACTCTGAGTAGCAGGACTGAACAGCAGTGAGTTTTTAGCAATTTATCAGCACATTGTTGTTGGTTTTTAGCTAATTTCATCTTGCATTTATTTGTACTATATTTTTTCCCTGGGGACGCACATGACACTATTCGATGGTAAGGCCCCAAAATATCATATTTATAGGACACATTTTAGACATAACTGGAAGTGACTTTGGTGGCGCCCCCTACGGGTTGTGCTCCAAAATATTTGGAAAACATGTCATACAGATATCCAGTGATGGGCAAGCTACTTATCCCTCATCCAACGCCCTTGATGCTAACCCCTTAGGGGTGATGGACGGCTGGGCAGCGCCTGAAGAGCTGCAGCCTGTCTTTCTGAGGGCGTTTCTGTGTTACAACTTCACCTTTATCATTAGTTTTTGAGCCAAAATGCGTCAGTTCTCCGTTTTTTGTCTAAACACTGTGTCTGCTTGTAAGTAATCCGTGATCGTGCGCTGCCGAACATGCTCCTCGGCTCGTAAACCAGCAATGTCATGCCCAGGAACCGGTACTTTTCAAACAGAGTATAGTACCGTTTTTTTTATTCATTAGTACCACGATACTATACTAGTACCGGTATACCGTTCAACCCTAGTAAAGAGCATCCGTCCTTCACTAGTTTTTAAAGTCATGGTTGTTAGAATAAGTTACCACAAAAACTTTGTGTCAAAATTAGTTCCCAGAGAGAAGACCGAAAGCTGTCTAGGGACGGCGTGGCGCAGTGGGAGAGTGGCCGTGTGCAACCCGAGGGTCCCTGGTTCAAATCCCACCTAGTACCAACCTCGTCACGTCCGTTGTGTCCTGAGCAAGACACTTCACCCTTGCTCCTGATGGGTGCTGGTTAGCGCCTTGCATGGCAGCTCCCTCCACCAGTGTGTGAATGTGTGTGTGAATGGGTAAATGTGGAAGTAGTGTCAAAGCGCTTTGAGTACCTTGAAGGTAGAAAAGCGCTATACAAGTACAACCCATTTATCATTTATCTTTGAACCTACCAAGAATAAGGCTCGTGAAACTCCACTGTGAATGGGAGAAGCAACATGAAGGTGTTCCTGTTTCCTTCACGTATTGTAATCAAACAGAAAGATATTGTCTGACCCAAGAACTACAAAATTGAAGATGAGGCAGGACCAGACTCCCCTCCAGGCGACCCCTTTTTGAACCGTTTTACGAACCTCTCTTCTTACTCTTTAACAAACATATTCTTTGAACTGTATTACGACCTTTTCTGTGAACTGTTTACGACCCCGTCCCTTTGGAAGCAGCTGTTGACATGTGGTCAGAGAAAGTCCAATTAAAGGAGGATGCATACAATATTTCGCCAGAGCGTGCTGAGACACTGTACAAGAGTACAGACCAGACGTTTCCCCTCAAATTGAGCCAAATTTAATTTGGTCTCCTTTTAATTCTTTGCTTCTTGTCTTGTTTAATAGATGTTATCAGTGTTTGAACCTGACAATGGTACCGAAAGGGTGGATCGACTCTCGTCAATGAGGGGAAAAACACGTGGGTATTGCACTTGTAAAGGCACATCCCTTGTGTTGGATGTATTCAGTACCTAATAAAGTGGACACTCGTGTCCCTGCGCCGCCTTTGCGTGCTTGTTTTCAACGTTTCTATTATGGGATGTGCTTCTGTGCACTCGGGGTGACATCACTGCCCAGGAGCAGCATCGCATGACATGCGGCGAGGCCACGAGCGGCAGTGGAGAGGTGCTGTATAACTTTAGCCGCACACCTCACTGCACTCTTTTATTTATCCCCCTCCTCCTGCGCCCCCGCGGGTGGTCTCGCCGATGACGCGCTGTTGTCGCTCTCCCTCGCTTCCTGTCGAGCGGACGGACAGCTGGATGAGCTTTCATGATTCATGCTGCTGGCAGCGTTTACCATTTTCGCTCCCTCCTGCTGCCGTGTCTTCTTACATAATCTCACGTGTAAAAAAGAAGGGGGCGCTAAATTGGAGATGTTTTTCCCGTTCCGAAATGTAGGACGTTCTTTGAAAGCAAGATTGTCGCTGGATGTATACTCTCCGATACAAGCAGACAGGCAGGTGACATCTAAATGTCCTCCAAAAAGCACACAAGTCTGGTGTTTTCTTGTGTTTTTTGTGTAGTTATTTACAAAATGCAAACATGGTAGGCTATAGGCTACAAGGACTTAGCAGCTACACAACAGCTAAGCACATAGTAGCAAACAAGCTAGACCAGTGGTTCTCAAACTTTTTTCAGTGATGTACCCCCTGTGAACATTTTTTTATTTCAAGTACCCCCTAATCAGAGCAAAGCATTTTTGGTTGAAAAAAAAGAGATAAAGAAGTAAAATACAGCACTATGTCATCAGTTTCCATCCATCCATCCATTTTCTACTGCTTATTCCCTTTCGGGGTCGCGGGGGGCGCTGGCGCCTATCTCAGCTACAATCGGGCGGAAGGCGGGGTACACCCTGGACAAGTCGCCACCTCATCGCAGGGCCAACACAGATAGACAGACAACATTCACACTCACATTCACACACTAGGGCCAATTTAGTGTTGCCAATCAACCTATCCCCAGGTGCATGTCTTTGGAAGTGGGAGGAAATCAGTTTCTGATGTATTAAATTGTACAACAGTGCAAAATATTGCTCATTTGTAGTGGTCGTTCTTGAACTATTTGGAAAAAAAGATATAAAAATAACAAAAGTTGTTGAAAAACAAACAAGTGATTCAATTATAAATAAAGATTTCTACACATAGAAGTAATCATCAACTTAAAGTGCCCTCTTTGGGGATTGTAATAGAGATCCATCTGGATTCATGAACTGAATTCTAAACATTTCTTCACAAAAAATGAAATCTTTAACATCCATATTTATGGAACATGTCCACAAAAAATCTAGCTGTCAACACTGAATATTGCATTGTTGCATTTCTTTTCACAGTTTATGAACTTGCATTCATATTTTGTTGAAGTATTATTCAATAAATATGTTTATGAAGG